>NW_027193016.1:0-134000 GCF_949987515.2 Delphinus delphis
AATTCCTCTTCCTGGTAGGAAATGAGAGTTAAATTTGCCCGTCCAGACACCTTCAGCTAGCCTCTCATTGGTTCTCGCTATTCCTGTTCATCTTCCGCAGAAATTGCAAACTGGGCCAAACAGGAGGTTAAAGGGACTGACTCTCCAAGTGGGGAGAGTGTTAGTAAAGCGTCTGGAATGTTGCACCCGAGTACCAGGGGAGGAAAACTGAGACATATTTGAACACGTCTCCTGATCACATGGTTGATCATACTCTAGGTTCCACATGCATGTTTTAGCTGAAGGAAGAATACCTTAAACCTGGGTAGTTGAAACCCGTGGAATGGGTACCATGCAATATGACTTCAAAGGGTCTTCATTTGCTCACCAAACCTCTCCAATCCTATCACTGCTGCGTTTATGCCCCTGTACACATGCTTGATTCTCTTTCGGAGACATAGCAATCCATAGGTTTTAAGATACTTACTAGTCAGGTACATTCTTAGGCGTTTAATATGGGGTGTTGAGTCCATTTCGTTGAGCAAAGAGTAGCTCTTGTCTATTCCATATTTGGCTTAAGGAACTTTATCTGTGCTCATTTCAATCTCTGGTTTTATGCAGCACCCCAACTCACCTTTACCCTTAAGCAAGAATAAGTTGGTTTTCTAAATTTGAGACCCTGTTCTGTTCTGTAATTCAGTTCCTGTGTATCCAAGTTTACATTCCGTGTATTACTGATATCTTATGATGTTTCTTTTTCTGTGTGACTTACTTCAGTTAGAATCATCATACCTGAATCCACTCATTGTGCTGCTAAGGGCCTGATGACACAGATTTCATTGCTGAGTGATATTGCTTTGTAAGTAAATACCACAACTTCTTTATCCATTTTTCACTTTCTGCGATGTTGAACTTGTACTGTAAACGAGGTTCTTGTAAACAGAGGCGTCCCAAACTTTGGGGTGGCTGTGTCTTTTTGATTTTAATTTCCCTAAGCTGTAGGACCATAAGTGGAAGTGCCCTAGGTTCTGTGGCTTTGTTTTTTATATGTTTCAGGAAACACCATACACTTCTCCCGAGTGGTTGTTGGCAATTTACATCCCGCCCATCCGCATAACAAGGCTCCCAGTTCTCCATGGCCTGTCCTGCCTTTCTGGATTTTACACTTTTTTCAGATGGCCCTTTTGCCCGGGGGGAAGTGAGACTTCATTGTAGTGCAGATTTCCTTTGCAAGCTTGCTTGGTTGGCCAAAAAGGGCGTATGCGTTTTTTCCTGAATATATTCAGGAAAAAACGCATACGCCCTTTTTGGCCAAGTGCATCATTGTGGACGTTCTGCCTCTTTTCCTATGCTTTCAATGCAATTCCAGTCTACCTCCTGAAATCGGTTTCCTGCAATTCTGCCCCGCTTTCAAGTCCTCTTGGCAGCCTTACTTCAGTCTATTTTTGGACGATAGCTGTCATTTATAACTCTGCAGGTTTGTGAATTACAGTGCCCCTGAGCTCCTTTCTTCAACTCGCTTTCTTGTGACCTGGCCGCAACACCGCAGGATGGCTTCAGGCCCTAATCTGGTTCCGGCCCGGCATGCTGAGCCTTTGGTTAATTCCTCTTCCTGGTGGGAAATGAGAGTTAAATTTGCCCGTCCAGACACCTCCAGCTAGCCTCTCATTGGTTCTCGCTATTCCTGTTCATCTTCCGCAGAAATTGCAAACTGGGCCAAACAGGAGGTTAAAGGGACTGACTCTCCAAGTGGGGAGAGTGTTAGTAAAGCGTCTGGAATGTTGCACCCGAGTACCAGGGGAGGAAAACTGAGACATATTTGAACACGTCTCCCGATCACATGGTTGATCATACTCTAGGTTCCACATGCATGTTTTAGCTGAAGGAAGAATACCTTCAACCTGGGTAGTTGAAACCCGTGGAATGGGTACCATGCAATATGACTTCAAATGGTCTTCATTTGCTCACCAAACCTCTCCAATCCTATCACTGCTGCGTTTATGCCCCTGTACACATGCTTGATTCTCTTTCGGAGACATAGCAATCCATAGGTTTTAAGATGCTTGCTAGTCAGGTACATTCTTAGGCGTTTAATATGCGGTGTTGAGTCCATTTCGTTGAGCAAAGAGTAGCTCTTGTCTATTCCATATTTGGCTTAAGGAACTTTATCTGTGCTCATTTCAATCTCTGGTTTTATGCAGCACCCCAACTCACCTTTACCCTTAAGCAAGCATAAGTTGGTTTTCTAAATTTGAGACCCTGTTCTGTTCTGTAATTCAGTTCCTGTGTAGCCAAGTTTACATTCCGTGTATTACTGATATCTTATGATGTTTCTTTTTCTGTGTGACTTATTTCAGTTAGAATCATCATACCTGAATCCACTCATTGTGCTGCTAAGTGCCTGATGACACAGATTTCATTGCTGAGTGATATTGCTTTGTAAGTAAATACCACAACTTCTTTATCCATTTTTCACATTCTGCGATGTTGAACTTGTACTGTAAACGAGGTTCTTGTAAACAGAGCCGTTCCAAACTTTGGGGTGGCTGTGTCTTTTTGATTTTAATTTCCCTAAGCTATAGGACCATAAGTGGAAGTGCCCTAGGTTCTGTTGCTTTGTTTTTTAGATGTTTCAGGAAACACCATACACTTCTCCCGAGTAGTTGTTGGCAATTTACATCCCGCCCATCAGCATAACAAGGCTCCCAGTTCTCCATGGCCTGTCCTGCCTTTCTGGATTTTACACTTTTTTCAGATGGCCCTTTTGAACGGGGGGAAGTGAGACTTCATTGTAGTGCAGATTTCCTTTGCAAGCTTGCTTGGTTGGCCAAAAAGGGCGTATGCGTTTTTTCCTGAATATATTCAGGAAAAAACGCATACGCCCTTTTTGGCCAAGTGCATCATTGTGGACGTTCTGCCTCTTTTCCTATGCTTTCAATGCAATTCCAGTCTACCTCCTGAAATCGGTTTCCTGCAATTCTGCCCCGCTTTCAAGTCCTCTTGGCAGCCTTACTTCAGTCTATTTTTGGACGATAGCTGTCATTTATAACTCTGCAGGTTTGTGAATTACAGTGCCCCTGAGCTCCTTTCTTCAACTTGCTTTCTTGTGACCTGGCCGCAACACCGCAGGATAGCTTCAGGCCCTAATCTGGTTCCGGCACGGCACGCTGAGCCTTTGGTTATTTCCTCTTCCTGGTGGGAAATGAGAGTTAAATTTGCCCATCCAGACACCTCCAGCTAGTCTCTCATTGGTTCTCGCTATTCCTGTTCATCTTCCGCAGAAATTGCAAACTGGGCCAAACAGGAGGTTAAAGGCGCTGACTCTCCAAGTGGGGAGAGTGTTAGTAAAGCGTCTGGAATGTTGCACCCGAGTACCAGGGGAGGAAAACTGAGACATATTTGAACACGTCTCCCGTTCACATGGTTGATCATACTTGGGTTCCACATGCATGTTTTAGCTGAAGGAAGAATACCTTAAACCTGGAGAGTTAAGACCCGTGTAATGGGTACCATGCAATATGACTTCAAAGGGTCTTCATTTGCTCACCGAACCTCTCCAATCCTATCACGGCTGCGTTTATGCCCCTGTACACATGCTTGATTCTCTTTCGGAGACATAGCAATCCATAGGTTTTAAGATACTTACTAGTCAGGTACATTCTTAGGCGTTTAATATGCGGTGTTGAGTCCATTTCGTTGAGCAAGGAGTAGCTCTTGTCTATTCCATATTTGACTTAAGGAACTTTATCTGTGCTCATTTCAATCTCTGGTTTTATGCAGCACCCCAACTCACCTTTACCCTTAAGCAAGCATAAGTTGGTTTTCTAAATTTGAGACCCTGTTCTGTTCTGTAATTCAGTTCCTGTGTAGCCAAGTTTACATTCCGTGTATTACTGATATCTTATGATGTTTCTTTTTCTGTGTGACTTACTTCAGTTAGAATCATCATACCTGAATCCACTCATTGTGCTGCTAAGGGCCTGATGACACAGATTTCATTGCTGAGTGATATTGCTTTGTAAGTAAATACCACAACTTCTTTATCCATTTTTCACTTTCTGCGATGTTGAACTTGTACTGTAAACGAGGTTCTTGTAAACAGAGCCGTTCCAAACTTTGGGGTGGCTGTGTCTTTTTGATTTTAATTTCCCTAAGCTATAGGACCATAAGTGGAAGTGCCCTAGGCTCTGTTGCTTTGTTTTTTAGATGTTTCAGGAAACACCATACACTTCTCCCTAGTGTCTGTTGGCAATTTACATCCCGCCCATCAGCATAACAAGGCTCCCAGTTCTCAATGGCCTGTTGCCTTTCTGGATTTTACACTTTTTTCACATTGCCCTTTTGACCGGGGGGAAGTGAGACTTCATTGTAGTGCAGATTTCCTTTGCAAGCTTGCTTGGTTGGCCAAAAAGGGCGTATGCGTTTTTTCCTGAATATATTCAGGAATAATTTGCCCGTCCAGACACCTCCAGCTAGCCTCTCATTGGTTCTCGTTATTCCTGTTCATCTTCCGCAGAAATTGCAAACTGGGCCAAACAGGAGGTTAAAGGCGCTGACTCTCCAAGTGGGGAGAGTGTTAGTAAAGCGTCTGGAATGTTTCACCCGAGTACCAGGGGAGGAAAACTGAGACATATTTGAACACGTCTCCCGTTCACATGGTTGATCATACTTGGGTTCCTCATGCATGTTTTAGCTGAAGGAAGAATACCTTAAACCTGGAGAGTTGAGACCCGTGTAATGGGTACCATGCAATATGACTTCAAAGGGTCTTCATTTGCTCACCGAACCTCTCCAATCCTATCACTGCTGCGTTTATGCCCCTGTACACATACTTGATTCTCTTTTGGAGACATAGCAATCCATAGGTTTTACGATACTTACTAGTCAGGTACATTCTTAGGCGTTTAATATGCGGTGTTGAGTCCATTTCGTTGAGCAAGGAGTAGCTCTTGTCTATTCCATATTTGACTTAAGGAACTTTATCTGTGCTCATTTCAATCTCTGGTTTTATGCAGCACCCCAACTCACCTTTACCCTTAAGCAAGCATAAGTTGGTTTTCTAAATTTGAGACCCTGTTCTGTTCTGTAATTCAGTTCCTGTGTAGCCAAGTTTACATTCCGTGTATTACTGATATCTTATGATGTTTCTTTTTCTGTGTGATTTATTTCAGTTAGAATCATCATACCTGAATCCACTCATTGTGCTGCTAAGGGCCTGATGACACAGATTTCATTGCTGAGTGATATTGCTTTGTAAGTAAATACCACAACTTCTTTATCCATTTTTCACTTTCTGCGATGTTGAACTTGTACTGTAAACGAGGTTCTTGTAAACAGAGCCATTCCAAACTTTGGGGTGGCTGTGTCTTTTTGATTTTAATTTCCCTAAGCTATAGGACCATAAGTGGAAGTGCCCTAGGTTCTGTTGCTTTGTTTTTTAGATGTTTCAGGAAACACCATACACTTCTCCCGAGTGGTTGTTGGCAATTTACATCCCGCCCATCAGCATAACAAGGCTCCCAGTTCTCCATGGCCTGTCCTGCCTTTCTGGATTTTACACTTTTTTCAGATGGCCCTTTTGACCGGGGGGAAGTGAGACTTCATTGTAGTGCAGATTTCCTTTGCAAGCTTGCTTGGTTGGCCAAAAAGGGCGTATGCGTTTTTTCCTGAATATATTCAGGAAAAAACGCATACGCCCTTTTTGGCCAAGTGCATCATTGTGGACGTTCTGCCGCTTTTCCTATGCTTTCAATGCAATTCCAGTCTACCTCCTGAAATCGGTTTCCTGCAATTCTGCCCCGCTTTCAAGTCCTCTTGGCAGCCTTACTTCAGTCTATTTTTGGACGATAGCTGTCATTTATAACTCTGCAGGTTTGTGAATTACAGTGCCCCTGAGCTCCTTTCTTCAACTTGCTTTCTTGTGACCTGGCCGCAACACCGCAGGATGGCTTCAGGCCCTAATCTGGTTCCGGTACGGCACGCTGAGCCTTTGGTTATTTCCTCTTCCTGGTGGGAAATGAGAGTTAAATTTGCCCGTCCAGACACCTCCAGCTAGTCTCTCATTGGTTCTCGCTATTCCTGTTCATCTTCCGCAGAAATTGCAAACTGGGCCAAACAGGAGGTTAAAGGCGCTGACTCTCCAAGTGGGGAGAGTGTTAGTAAAGCGTCTGGAATGTTGCACCCGAGTACCAGGGGAGGAAAACTTAGACATATTTGAACACGTCTCCCGTTCACATGGTTGATCATACTTGGGTTCCACATGCATGTTTTAGCTGAAGGAAGAATACCTTAAACCTGGAGAGTTAAGACCCGTGTAATGGGTACCATGCAATATGACTTCAAAGGGTCTTCATTTGCTCACCGAACCTCTCCAATCCTATCACTGCTGCGTTTATGCCCCTGTACACATGCTTGATTCTCTTTCGGAGACATAGCAATCCATAGGTTTTAAGATACTTACTAGTCAGGTACATTCTTAGGCGTTTAATATGCGGTGTTGAGTCCATTTCGTTGAGCAAGGAGTAGCTCTTGTCTATTCCATATTTGACTTAAGGAACTTTATCTGTGCTCATTTCAATCTCTGGTTTTATGCAGCACCCCAACTCACCTTTCCCCTTAAGCAAGCATAAGTTGTTTTTCTAAATTTGAGACCCTGTTCTGTTCTGTAATTCAGTTCCTGTGTAGCCAAGTTTACATTCCGTGTATTACTGATATCTTATGATGTTTCTTTTTCTGTGTGACTTATTTCAGTTAGAATCATCATACCTGAATCCACTCATTGTGATGCTAAGGGCCTGATGACATAGATTTCATTGCTGAGTGATATTGCTTTGTAAGTAAATACCACAACTTCTTTATCCATTTTTCACTTTCTGCGATGTTGAACTTGTACTGTAAACGAGGTTCTTGTAAACAGAGGCGTCCCAAACGTGGGGTGGCTGTGTCTTTTTGATTTTAATTTCCCTAAGCTATAGGACCATAAGTGGCAGTGCCCTAGGCTCTGTTGCTTTGTTTTTTAGATGTTTCAGGAAACACCATACACTTCTCCCGAGTGTCTGTTGGCAATTTACATCCCGCCCATCAGCATAACAAGGCTCCCAGTTGTCCTTGGCCTGTCCTGCCTTTCTGGATTTTACACTTTTTTCAGATGGCCCTTTTGACCGGGGGGAAGTGAGACTTCATTGTAGTGCAGATTTCCTTTGCAAGCTTGCTTGGTTGGCCAAAAAGGGCGTATGCGTTTTTTCCTGAATATATTCAGGAATAATTTGCCCGTCCAGACACCTCCAGCTAGCCTCTCATTGGTTCTCGCTATTCCTGTTCATCTTCCGCAGAAATTGCAAACTGGGCCAAACAGGAGGTTAAAGGCGCTGACTCTCCAAGTGGGGAGAGTGTTAGTAAAGCGTCTGGAATGTTGCACCCGAGTACCAGGGGAGGAAAACTGAGACATATTTGAACACGTCTCCCGTTCACATGGTTGATCATACTTGGGTTCCACATGCATGTTTTAGCTGAAGGAAGAATACCTTAAACCTGGAGAGTTGAGACCCGTGTAATGGGTACCATGCAATATGACTTCAAAGGGTCTTCATTTGCTCACCGAACCTCTCCAATCCTATCACTGCTGCGTTTATGCCCCTGTACACATACTTGATTCTCTTTTGGAGACATAGCAATCCATAGATTTTACGATACTTACTAGTCAGGTACATTCTTAGACGTTTAATATGCGGTGTTGAGTCCATTTCGTTGAGCAAGGAGTAGCTCTTGTCTATTCCATATTTGACTTAAGGGACTTTATCTGTGCTCATTTCAATCTCTGGTTTTATGCAGCACCCCAACTCACCTTTACCCTTAAGCAAGCATAAGTTGGTTTTCTAAATTTGAGACCCTGTTCTGTTCTGTAATTCAGTTCCTGTGTAGCCAAGTTTACATTCCGTGTATTACTGATATCTTATGATGTTTCTTTTTCTGTGTGATTTATTTCAGTTAGAATCATCATACCTGAATCCACTCATTGTGATGCTAAGGGCCTGATGATATAGATTTCATTGCTGAGTGATATTGCTTTGTAAGTAAATACCACAACTTCTTTATCCATTTTTCACTTTCTGCGATGTTGAACTTGTACTGTAAACGAGGTTCTTGTAAACAGAGGCGTCCCAAACTTTGGGGTGGCTGTGTCTTTTTGATTTTAATTTCCCTAAGCTATAGGACCATAAGTGGCAGTGCCCTAGGCTCTGTTGCTTTGTTTTTTAGATGTTTCAGGAAACACCATACACTTCTCCCGAGTGGTTGTTGGCAATTTACATCCCGCCCATCAGCATAACAAGGCTCCCAGTTCTCCATGGCCTGTCCTGCCTTTCTGGATTTTACACTTTTTTCAGATGGCCCTTTTGACCGGGGGGAAGTGAGACTTCATTGTAGTGCAGATTTCCTTTGCAAGCTTGCTTGGTTGGCCAAAAAGGACGTATGCGTTTTTTCCTGAATATATTCAGGAAAAAATGCATACGCCCTTTTTGGCCAAGTGCATCATTGTGGACGTTCTGCCTCTTTTCCTATGCTTTCAATGCAATTCCAGTCTACCTCCTGAAATCGGTTTCCTGCAATTCTGCCCCGCTTTCAAGTCCTCTTGGCAGCCTTACTTCAGTCTATTTTTGGACGATAGCTGTCATTTATAACTCTGCAGGTTTGTGAATTACAGTGCCCCTGAGCTCCTTTCTTCAACTCGCTTTCTTGTGACCTGGCCGCAACACCGCAGGATGGCTTCAGTCCCTAATCTGGTTCCGGCACGGCACGCTGAGCCTTTGGTTAATTCCTCTTCCTGGTGGGAAATGAGAGTTAAATTTGCCCGTCCAGACACCTCCAGCTAGCCTCTCATTGGTTCTCGCTATTCCTGTTCATCTTCCGCAGAAATTGCAAACTGGGCCAAACAGGAGGTTAAAGGGACTGACTCTCCAAGTCGGAAGAGTGTTAGTAAAGCGTCTGGAATGTTGCACCCGAGTACCAGGGGAGGAAAACTGAGACATATTTGAACACGTCTCCCGTTCACATGGTTGATCATACTCTGTGTTCCACATGCATGTTTTAGCTGAAGGAAGAATACCTTAAACCTGGAGAGTTGAGACCCGTGTAATGGGTACCATGCAATATGACTTCAAAGGGTCTTCATTTGCTCACCGAACCTCTCCAATCCTATCACTGCTGCGTTTATGCCCCTGTACACACGCTTGATTCTCTTTTGGAGACATAGCAATCCATAGGTTTTAAGATACTTACTAGTCAGGTACATTCTTAGGCGTTTAATATGGGGTGTTGAGTCCATTTCGTTGAGCAAGGAGTAGCTCTTGTCTATTCCATATTTGGCTTAAGGAACTTTATCTGTGCTCATTTCAATCTCTGGTTTTATGCAGCACCCCAACTCACCTTTACCCTTAAGCAAGAATAAGTTGGTTTTCTAAATTTGAGACCCTGTTCTGTTCTGTAATTCAGTTCCTGTGTAGCCAAGTTTACATTCCGTGTATTACTGATATCTTATGATGTTTCTTTTTCTGTGTGACTTACTTCAGTTAGAATCATCATACCTGAATCCACTCATTGTGCTGCTAAGGGCCTGATGACACAGATTTCATTGCTGAGTGATATTGCTTTGTAAGTAAATACCACAACTTCTTTATCCATTTTTCACTTTCTGCGATGTTGAACTTGTACTGTAAACGAGGTTCTTGTAAACAGAGCCGTTCCAAACTTTGGGGTGGCTGTGTCTTTTTGATTTTAATTTCCCTAAGCTATAGGACCATAAGTGGAAGTGCCCTAGGTTCTGTTGCTTTGTTTTTTAGATGTTTCAGGAAACACCATACACTTCTCCCTAGTGGTTGTTGGCAATTTACATCCCGCCCATCAGCATAACAAGGCTCCCAGTTCTCCATGGCCTGTCCTGCCTTTCTGGATTTTACATTTTTTTCAGATGGCCCTTTTGACCGGGGGGAAGTGAGACTTCATTGTAGTGCAGATTTCCTTTGCAAGCTTGCTTGGTTGGCCAAAAAGGGCGTATGCGTTTTTTCCTGAATATATTCAGGAAAAAACGCATACGCCCTTTTTGGCCAAGTGCATCATTGTGGACGTTCTGCCTCTTTTCCTATGCTTTCAATGCAATTCCAGTCTACCTCCTGAAATCGGTTTCCTGCAATTCTGCCCCGCTTTCAAGTCCTCTTGGCAGCCTTACTTCAGTCTATTTTTGGACGATAGCTGTCATTTATAACTCTGCAGGTTTGTGAATTACAGTGCCCCTGAGCTCCTTTCTTCAACTTGCTTTCTTGTGACCTGGCCGCAACACCGCAGGATGGCTTCAGGCCCTAATCTGGTTCCGGCCCGGCACGCTGAGCCTTTGGTTATTTCCTCTTCCTGGTGGGAAATGAGAGTTAAATTTGCCCGTCCAGACACCTCCAGCTAGTCTCTCATTGGTTCTCGCTATTCCTGTTCATCTTCCGCAGAAATTGCAAACTGGGCCAAACAGGAGGTTAAAGGCGCTGACTCTCCAAGTGGGGAGAGTGTTAGTAAAGCGTCTGGAATGTTGCACCCGAGTACCAGGGGAGGAAAACTGAGACATATTTGAACACGTCTCCCGTTCACATGGTTGATCATACTTGGGTTCCACATGCATGTTTTAGCTGAAGGAAGAATACCTAAAACATGGGTAGTTGAAACCCGTGGAATGGGTACCATGCAATATGACTTCAAAGGGTCTTCATTTGCTCACCGAACCTCTCCAATCCTATCACTGCTGCGTTTATGCCCCTGTACACATGCTTGATTCTCTTTCGGAGACATAGCAATCCATAGGTTTTAAGATACTTACTAGTCAGGTACATTCTTAGGCGTTTAATATGCGGTGTTGAGTCCATTTCGTTGAGCAAGGAGTAGCTCTTGTCTATTCCATATTTGGCTTAAGGAACATTATCTGTGCTCATTTCAATCTCTGGTTTTATGCAGCAACCCAACTCACCTTTCCCCTTAAGCAAGCATAAGTTGGTTTTCTAAATTTGAGACCCTGTTCTGTTTTGGAATTCAGTTCCTGTGTAGCCAAGTTTACATTCCGTGTATTAGGGATATCTTATGATGTTTCTTTTTCTGTGTGACTTATTTCAGTTAGAATCATCGTACCTCAATCTACTCTTTATGCTGCTACGGGCCTGATGACATAGATTTCATTGCTGAGTGATACTGAATTGTACGTAAGTACCACAAGTTCTTTATCCATTTTTCACTTTCTGCGATGTTGAACTTGTACTGTAAACAAGGTTCTTGTAAACAGAGCCATTCCAAACTTTGGGGTGGCTGTGTCTTTTTGATTTTAATTTCCCTAAGCTATAGGACCATAAGTGGAAGTGCCCTAGGTTCTGTTGCTTTGTTTTTTAGACGTTTCAGGAAACACCATACACTTCTCCCGAGTGGTTGTTGGCAATTTACATCCCGCCCATCAGCATAACAAGGCTCCCAGTTCTCCATGGCCTGTCCTGCCTTTCTGGATTTTACACTTTTTTCAGATGGCCCTTTTGACCGTGGGGAAGTGAGACTTCATTGTAGTGCAGATTTCCTTTGCAAGCTTGCTTGGTTGGCCAAAAAGGGCGTATGCGTTTTTTCCTGAATATATTCAGGAAAAAACGCATACGCCCTTTTTGGCCAAGTGCATCATTGTGGACGTTCTGCCTCTTTTCCTATGCTTTCAATGCAATTCCAGTCTACCTCCTGAAATCGGTTTCCTGCAATTCTGCCCCGCTTTCAAGTCCTCTTGGCAGCCTTACTTCAGTCTATTTTTGGACGATAGCTGTCATTTATAACTCTGCAGGTTTGTGAATTACAGTGCCCCTGAGCTCCTTTCTTCAACTCGCTTTCTTGTGACCTGGCCGCAACACCGCAGGATGGCTTCAGACCCTAATCTGGTTCCAGTACGGCACGCTGAGCCTTTGGTTATTTCCTCTTCCTGGTGGGAAATGAGAGTTAAATTTGCCCGTCCAGACACCTCCAGCTAGCCTCTCATTGGTTCTCGCTATTCCTGTTCATCTTCCGCAGAAATTGCAAACTGGGCCAAACAGGAGGTTAAAGGCGCTGACTCTCCAAGTGGGGAGAGTGTTAGTAAAGCGTCTGGAATGTTGCACCCGAGTACCAGGGGAGGAAAACTGAGACATATTTGAACACGTCTCCCGTTCACATGGTTGATCATACTTGGGTTCCACATGCATGTTTTAGCTGAAGGAAGAATACCTTAAACCTGGAGAGTTGAGACGCGTGTAATGGGTACCATGCAATATGACTTCAAAGGGTCTTCATTTGCTCACCGAACCTCTCCAATCCTATCACTGCTGCGTTTATGCCCCTGTACACATGCTTGATTCTCTTTCGGAGACATAGCAATCCATAGGTTTTACGATACTTACTAGTCAGGTACATTCTTACGGGTTTAATATGGGGTTTTGAGTCCATTTCGTTGAGCAAGGAGTAGCTCTTGTCTATTCCATATTTGACTTAAGGAACTTTCTGTGCTCATTTCAATCTCTGGTTTTATGCAGCACCCCAACTCACCTTTACCCTTAAGCAAGCATAAGTTGGTTTTCTAAATTTGAGACCCTGTTCTGTTCTGTAATTCAGTTCCTGTGTAGCCAAGTTTCCATTCCGTGTATTACTGATATCTTATGATGTTTCTTTTTCTGTGTGACTTATTTCAGTTAGAATCATCATACCTGAATCCACTCATTGTGCTGCTAAGGGCCTGATGACACAGATTTCATTGCTGAGTGATATTGCTTTGTAAGTAAATACCACAACTTCTGTATCCATTTTCCACTTTCTGCGATGTTGAACTTGTACTGTAAACGAGGTTCTTGTAAACAGAGGCATCCCAAACTTTGGGGTGGCTGTGTCTTTTTGATTTTAATTTCCCTAAGCTATAGGACCATAAGTGGCAGTGCCCTAGGCTCTGTTGCTTTGTTTTTTAGATGTTTCAGGAAACACCATACACTTCTCCCGAGTGTCTGTTGGCAATTTACATCCCGCCCATCAGCATAACAAGGCTCCCAGTTCTCCATGGCCTGTCCTGCCTTTCTGGATTTTACACTTTTTTCAGATGGCCCTTTTGACCGGGGGGAAGTGAGACTTCATTGTAGTGCAGATTTCCTTTGCAAGCTTGCTTGGTTGGCCAAAAAGGGCGTATGCGTTTTTTCCTGAATATATTCAGGAAAAAACGCATACGCCCTTTTTGGCCAAGTGCATCATTGTGGACGTTCTGCCTCTTTTCCTATGCTTTCAATGCAATTCCAGTCTACCTCCTGAAATCGGTTTCCTGCAATTCTGCCCCGCTTTCAAGTCCTCTTGGCAGCCTTACTTCAGTCTATTTTTGGACGATAGCTGTCATTTATAACTCTGCAGGTTTGTGAATTACAGTGCCCCTGAGCTCCTTTCTTCAACTCGCTTTCTTGTGACCTGGCCGCAACACTGCAGGATGGCTTCAGGCCCTAATCTGGTTCCGGCACGGCACGCTGAGCCTTTGGTTATTTCCTCTTCCTGGTGGGAAATGAGAGTTAAATTTGCCCGTCCAGACACCTCCAGCTAGCCTCTCATTGGTTCTCGCTATTCCTGTTCATCTTCCGCAGAAATTGCAAACTGGGCCAAACAGGAGGTTAAAGGGACTGACTCTCCAAGTGGGGAGAGTGTTAGTAAAGCGTCTGGAATGTTGCACCCGAGTACCAGGGGAGGAAAACTGAGACATATTTGAACACGTCTCCCGATCACATGGTTGATCATACTCTGGGTTCCTCATACTCTGGGTTCCACATGCATATTTTAACTGAAGGAAGAATACCTAAAACCTGGGTAGTTGAAACCCGTGGAATGGGAACCATGCAATATGACTTCAAAGGGTCTTCATTTGCTCACCGAACCTCTCCAATCCTATCACTGCTGCGTTTATGCCCCTGTACACATGCTTGATTCTCTTTCGGAGACATAGCAATCCATAGGTTTTAAGATACTTACTAGTCAGGTACATTCTTAGGCGTTTAATATGCGGTGTTGAGTCCATTTCGTTGAGCAAGGAGTAGCTCTTGTCTATTCCATATTTGGCTTAAGGAACTTTATCTGTGCTCATTTCAATCTCTGGTTTTATGCAGCACCCCAACTCACCTTTCCCCTTAAGCAAGCATAAGTTGGTTTTCTAAATTTGAGACCCTGTTCTGTTTTGGAATTCAGTTCCTGTGTAGCCAAGTTTACATTCCGTGTATTAGTGATATCTTATGATGTTTCTTTTTCTGTGTGACTTATTTCAGTTAGAATCATCGTACCTGAATCCACTCATTATGCTGCTACGGGCCTGATGACATAGATTTCATTGATGAGTGATACTGCATTGTATGTAAGTACCACAAGTTCTTTATCCATTTTTCACTTTCTGTGATATTGAACTTGTACGGTAAACGAGGTTCTTGTAAACGGAGGCGTCCCAAACTTTGGGGTGGCTGTGTCTTTTTGATTTTAATTTCCCTAAGCTATAGGACCATAAGTGGCAGTGCCCTAGGCTCTGTTGCTTTGTTTTTTAGATGTTTCAGGAAACACCATACACTTCTCCCGAGTGTCTGTTGGCAATTTACATCCCGCCCATCAGCATAACAAGGCTCCCAGTTCTCCATGGCCTGTCCTGCCTTTCTGGATTTTACACTTTTCTCAGATGGCCCTTTTGACAGGGGGGAAGTGAGACTTCATTGTAGTGCAGATTTCCTTTGCAAGCTTGCTTGGTTGGCCAAAAAGGGCGTATGCGTTTTTTCCTGAATATATTCAGGAAAAAACGCATACGCCCTTTTTGGCCAAGTGCATCATTGTGGACGTTCTGCCTCTTTTCCTATGCTTTCAATGCAATTCCAGTCTACCTCCTGAAATCGGTTTCCTGCAATTCTGCCCCGTTTTCAAGTCCTCTTGGCAGCCTTACTTCAGTCTATTTTTGGACGATAGCTGTCATTTATAACTCTGCAGGTTTGTGAATTACAGTGCCCCTGAGCTCCTTTGTTCAACTCGCTTTCTTTTGAGCTGGCCGCAACACCGCAGGATGGCTTCAGGCCCTAATCTGGTTCCGGTACGGCACGCTGAGCCTTTGGTTATTTCCTCTTCCTGGTGGGAAATGAGAGTTAAATTTACCCGTCCAGACACCTCCAGCTAGCCTCTCATTGGTTCTCGCTATTCCTGTTCATCTTCCACAGAAATTGCAAACTGGGCCAAACAGGAGGTTAAAGGCGCTGACTCTCCAAGTGGGGAGACTGTTAGTAAAGCGTCTGGAATGTTGCACCCGAGTACCAGGGGAGGAAAACTGAGACATATTTGAACACGTCTCCCGTTCACATGGTTGATCATACTTGGGTTCCACATGCATGTTTTAGCTGAAGGAAGAATACCTTAAACCTGGAGAGTTGAGACGCGTGTAATGGGTACCATGCAATATGACTTCAAATGGTCTTCATTTGCTCACCGAACCTCTCCAATCCTATCACTGCTGCGTTTATGCCCCTGTACACATGCTTGATTCTCTTTTGGAGACATAGCAATCCATAGGTTTTACGATACTTACTAGTCAGGTACATTCTTAGGCGTTTAATATGCGGTGTTGAGTCCATTTCATTGAGCAAGGAGTAGCTCTTGTCTATTCCATATTTGACTTAAGGAACTTTATCTGTGCTCATTTCAATCTCTGGTTTTATGCAGCACCCCACCTCACCTTTACCCTTAAGCAAGCATATGTTGGTTTTCTAAATTTGAGACCCTGTTCTGTTCTGTAATTCAGTTCCTGTGTAGCCAAGTTTACATTCCGTTTATTACTGATATCTTATGATGTTTCTTTTTCTGAGTGACTTACTTCAGTTAGAATCATCATACCTGAATCCACTCATTGTGCTGCTACGGGCCTGATGACACAGATTTCATTGCTGAGTGATATTGCTTTGTAAGTAAATACCACAACTTCTTTATCCATTTTTCACTTTCTGCGATGTTGAACTTGTACTGTAAATGAGGTTCTTGTAAACAGAGCCGTTCCAAACTTTGGGGTGGCTGTGTCTTTTTGATTTTAATTTCCCTAAGCTATAGGACCATAAGTGGAAGTGCCCTAGGCTCTGTTGCTTTGTTTTTTAGATGTTTCAGGAAACACCATACACTTCTCCCGAGTGGTTGTTGGCAATTTACATCCCGCCCATCAGCATAACAAGGCTCCCAGTTCTCCATGGCCTGTCCTGCCTTTCTGGATTTTACACTTTTTTCAGATGGCCCTTTTGACCGGGGGGAAGTGAGACTTCATTGTAGTGCAGATTTCCTTTGCAAGCTTGCTTGGTTGGCCAAAAAGGGCGTATGCGTTTTTTCCTGAATATATTCAGGAAAAAACGCATACGCCCTTTTTGGCCAAGTGCATCATTGTGGACGTTCTGCCTCTTTTCCTATGCTTTCAATGCAATTCCAGTCTACCTCCTGAAATCGGTTTCCTGCAATTCTGCCCCGCTTTCAAGTCCTCTTGGCAGCCTTACTTCAGTATATTTTTGGACGATAGCTGTCATTTATAACTCTGCAGGTTTGTGAATTACAGTGCCCCTGAGCTCCTTTGTTCAACTCGCTTTCTTTTGAGCTGGCCGCAACACCGCAGGATGGCTTCAGGCCCTAATCTGGTTCCGGCATGGCACGCTGAGCCTTTGGTTATTTCCTCTTCCTGGTGGGAAATGAGAGTTAAATTTGCCCGTCCAGACACCTCCAGCTAGCCTCTCCTTGGTTCTCGCTATTCCTGTTCATCTTCCGCAGAAATTGCAAACTGGGCCAAACAGGAGGTTAAAGGCGCTGACTCTCCAAGTGGGGAGAGTGTTAGTAAAGCGTCTGGAATGTTGCACCCGAGTACCAGGGGAGGAAAACTGAGACATATTTGAACACGTCTCCCGTTCACATGGTTGATCATTCTTGGGTTCCACATGCATGTTTTACCTGAAGGAAGAATACCTAAAACATGGGTAGTTGAAACCCGTGGAATGGGTACCATGCAATATGACTTCAAAGGGTCTTCATTTGCTCACCGAACCTCTCCAATCCTATCACTGCTGCGTTTATACCCCTGTACACATGCTTGATTCTCTTTCGGAGACATAGCAATCCATAGGTTTTAAGATACTTACTAGTCAGGTACATTCTTAGGCGTTTAATATGCGGTGTTGAGTCCATTTCGTTGAGCAAGGAGTAGCTCTTGTCTATTCCATATTTGGCTTAAGGAACATTATCTGTGCTCATTTCAATCTCTGGTTTTATGCAGCAACCCAACTCACCTTTCCCCTTAAGCAAGCATAAGTTGGTTTTCTAAATTTGAGACCCTGTTCTGTTTTGGAATTCAGTTCCTGTGTAGCCAAGTTTACATTCCGTGTATTAGGGATATCTTATGATGTTTCTTTTTCTGTGTGACTTATTTCAGTTAGAATCATCGTACCTCAATCTACTCTTTATGCTGCTACGGGCCTGATGACATAGATTTCATTGCTGAGTGATACTGCATTGTACGTAAGTACCACAAGTTCTTTATCCATTTTTCACTTTCTGCGATGTTGAACTTGTACTGTAAACGAGGTTCTTGTAAACAGAGCCGTTCCAAACTTTGGGGTGGCTGTGTCTTTTTGATTTTAATTTCCCTAAGCTATAGGACCATAAGTGGAAGTGCCCTAGGTTCTGTTGCTTTGTTTTTTAGACGTTTCAGGAAACACCATACACTTCTCCCGAGTGGTTGTTGGCAATTTACATCCCGCCCATCAGCATAACAAGGCTCCCAGTTCTCCATGGCCTGTCCTGCCTTTCTGGATTTTACACTTTTTTCAGATGGCCCTTTTGACCTTGGGGAAGTGAGACTTCATTGTAGTGCAGATTTCCTTTGCAAGCTTGCTTGGTTGGCCAAAAAGTGCGTATGCGTTTTTTCCTGAATATATTCAGGAAAAAACGCATACGCCCTTTTTGGCCAAGTGCATCATTGTGGACGTTCTGCCTCTTTTCCTATGCTTTCAATGCAATTCCAGTCTACCTCCTGAAATCGGTTTCCTGCAATTCTGCCCCGCTTTCAAGTCCTCTTGGCAGCCTTACTTCAGTCTATTTTTGGACGATAGCTGTCATTTATAACTCTGCAGTTTTGTGAATTACAGTGCCCCTGAGCTCCTTTCTTCAACTCGCTTTCTTGTGACCTGGCCGCAACACCGCAGGATGGCTTCAGACCCTAATCTGGTTCCAGTACGGCACGCTGAGCCTTTGGTTATTTCCTCTTCCTGGTGGGAAATGAGAGTTAAATTTGCCCGTCCAGACACCTCCAGCTAGCCTCTCATTGGTTCTCGCTATTCCTGTTCATCTTCCGCAGAAATTGCAAACTGGGCCAAACAGGAGGTTAAAGGCGCTGACTCTCCAAGTGGGGAGAGTGTTAGTAAAGCGTCTGGAATGTTGCACCCGAGTACCAGGGGAGGAAAACTGAGACATATTTGAACACGTCTCCCGTTCACATGGTTGATCATACTTGGGTTCCACATGCATGTTTTAGCTGAAGGAAGAATACCTAAAACCTGGGTAGTTGAAACCCGTGGAATGGGTACCATGCAATATGACTTCAAAGGGTCTTCATTTGCTCACCGAACCTCTCCAATCCTATCACTGCTGCGTTTATGCCCCTGTACACATGCTTGATTCTCTTTCGGAGACATAGCAATCCATAGGTTTTACGATACTTACTAGTCAGGTACATTCTTACGGGTTTAATATGGGGTTTTGAGTCCATTTCGTTGAGCAAGGAGTAGCTCTTGTCTATTCCATATTTGACTTAAGGAACTTTCTGTGCTCATTTCAATCTCTGGTTTTATGCAGCACCCCAACTCACCTTTACCCTTAAGCAAGCATAAGTTGGTTTTCTAAATTTGAGACCCTGTTCTGTTCTGTAATTCAGTTCCTGTGTAGCCAAGTTTACATTCCGTGTATTACTGATATCTTATGATGTTTCTTTTTCTGTGTGACTTATTTCAGTTAGAATCATCATACCTGAATCCACTCATTGTGATGCTAAGGGCCTGATGACATATTTCATTGCTGAGTGATATTGCTTTGTAAGTAAATACCACAACTTCTTTATCCATTTTTCACTTTCTGCGATGTTGAACTTGTACTGTAAACGAGGTTCTTGTAAACAGAGGCATCCCAAATTTTGGGGTGGCTGTGTCTTTTTGATTTTAATTTCCCTAAGCTATAGGACCATAAGTGGCAGTGCCCTAGGCTCTGTTGCTTTGTTTTTTAGATGTTTCAGGAAACACCATACACTTCTCCCGAGTGTCTGTTGGCAATTTACATCCCGCCCATCAGCATAACAAGGCTCCCAGTTCTCCATGGCCTGTCCTGCCTTTCTGGATTTTACACTTTTTTCAGATGGCCCTTTTGACCGGGGGGAAGTGAGACTTCATTGTAGTGCAGATTTCCTTTGCAAGCTTGCTTGGTTGGCCAAAAAGGGCGTATGCGTTTTTTCCTGAATATATTCAGGAAAAAACGCATACGCCCTTTTTGGCCAAGTGCATCATTGTGGACGTTCTGCCTCTTTTCCTATGCTTTCAATGCAATTCCAGTCTACCTCCTGAAATCGGTTTCCTGCAATTCTGCCCCGCTTTCAAGTCCTCTTGGCAGCCTTACTTCAGTCTATTTTTGGACGATAGCTGTCATTTATAACTCTGCAGGTTTGTGAATTACAGTGCCCCTGAGCTCCTTTCTTCAACTCGCTTTCTTGTGACCTGGCCGCAACACTGCAGGATGGCTTCAGGCCCTAATCTGGTTCCGGCACGGCACGCTGAGCCTTTGGTTATTTCTTCTTCCTGGTGGGAAATGAGAGTTAAATTTGCCCGTCCAGACACCTCCAGCTAGCCTCTCATTGGTTCTCGCTATTCCTGTTCATCTTCCGCAGAAATTGCAAACTGGGCCAAACAGGAGGTTAAAGGGACTGACTCTCCAAGTGGGGAGAGTGTTAGTAAAGCGTCTGGAATGTTGCACCCGAGTACCAGGGGAGGAAAACTGAGACATATTTGAACACATCTCCCGATCACATGGTTGATCATACTCTGGGTTCCACATGCATGTTTTACCTGAAGGAAGAATACCTAAAACATGGGTAGTTGAAACCCGTGGAATGGGTACCATGCAATATGACTTCAAAGGGTCTTCATTTGCTCACCGAACCTCTCCAATCCTATCACTGCTGCGTTTATGCCCCTGTACACATGCTTGATTCTCTTTCGGAGACATAGCAATCCATAGGTTTTAAGATACTTACTAGTCAGGTACATTCTTAGGCGTTTAATATGCGGTGTTGAGTCCATTTCGTTGAGCAAGGAGTAGCTCTTGTCTATTCCATATTTGGCTTAAGGAACATTATCTGTGCTCATTTCAATCTCTGGTTTTATGCAGCAACCCAACTCACCTTTCCCCTTAAGCAAGCATAAGTTGGTTTTCTAAATTTGAGACCCTGTTCTGTTTTGGAATTCAGTTCCTGTGTAGCCAAGTTTACATTCCGTGTATTAGGGATATCTTATGATGTTTCTTTTTCTGTGTGACTTATTTCAGTTAGAATCATCGTACCTCAATCTACTCTTTATGCTGCTACGGGCCTGATGACATAGATTTCATTGCTGAGTGATACTGCATTGTACGTAAGTACCACAAGTTCTTTATCCATTTTTCACTTTCTGCGATGTTGAACTTGTACTGTAAACGAGGTTCTTGTAAACAGAGCCGTTCCAAACTTTGGGGTGGCTGTGTCTTTTTGATTTTAATTTCCCTAAGCTATAGGACCATAAGTGGAAGTGCCCTAGGTTCTGTTGCTTTGTTTTTTAGACGTTTCAGGAAACACCATACACTTCTCCCGAGTGGTTGTTGGCAATTTACATCCCGCCCATCAGCATAACAAGGCTCCCAGTTCTCCATGGCCTGTCCTGCCTTTCTGGATTTTACACTTTTTTCAGATGGCCCTTTTGACCTTGGGGAAGTGAGACTTCATTGTAGTGCAGATTTCCTTTGCAAGCTTGCTTGGTTGGCCAAAAAGTGCGTATGCGTTTTTTCCTGAATATATTCAGGAAAAAACGCATACGCCCTTTTTGGCCAAGTGCATCATTGTGGACGTTCTGCCTCTTTTCCTATGCTTTCAATGCAATTCCAGTCTACCTCCTGAAATCGGTTTCCTGCAATTCTGCCCCGCTTTCAAGTCCTCTTGGCAGCCTTACTTCAGTCTATTTTTGGACGATAGCTGTCATTTATAACTCTGCAGGTTTGTGAATTACAGTGCCCCTGAGCTCCTTTCTTCAACTCGCTTTCTTGTGACCTGGCCGCAACACCGCAGGATGGCTTCAGACCCTAATCTGGTTCCAGTACGGCACGCTGAGCCTTTGGTTATTTCCTCTTCCTGGTGGGAAATGAGAGTTAAATTTGCCCGTCCAGACACCTCCAGCTAGCCTCTCATTGGTTCTCGCTATTCCTGTTCATCTTCCGCAGAAATTGCAAACTGGGCCAAACAGGAGGTTAAAGGCGCTGACTCTCCAAGTGGGGAGAGTGTTAGTAAAGCGTCTGGAATGTTGCACCCGAGTACCAGGGGAGGAAAACTGAGACATATTTGAACACGTCTCCCGTTCACATGGTTGATCATACTTGGGTTCCACATGCATGTTTTAGCTGAAGGAAGAATACCTAAAACCTGGGTAGTTGAAACCCGTGGAATGGGTACCATGCAATATGACTTCAAAGGGTCTTCATTTGCTCACCAAACCTCTCCAATCCTATCACTGCTGCGTTTATGCCCCTGTACACATGCTTGATTCTCTTTCGGAGACATAGCAATCCATAGGTTTTAAGATACTTACTAGTCAGGTACATTCTTAGGCGTTTAATATGCGGTGTTGAGTCCATTTCGTTGAGCAAGGAGTAGCTCTTGTCTATTCCATATTTGGCTTAAGGAACTTTATCTGTGCTCATTTCAATCTCTGGTTTTATGCAGCACCCCACCTCACCTTTACCCTTAAGCAAGCATAAGTTGGTTTTCTAAATTTGAGACCCTGTTCTGTTCTGTAATTCAGTTCCTGTGTAGCCAAGTTTCCATTCCGTGTATTACTGATATCTTATGATGTTTCTTTTTCTGTGTGACTTATTTCAGTTAGAATCATCATACCTGAATCCACTCATTGTGATGCTAAGGGCCTGATGACATATTTCATTGCTGAGTGATATTGCTTTGTAAGTAAATACCACAACTTCTTTATCCATTTTTCACTTTCTGCGATGTTGAACTTGTACTGTAAACGAGGTTCTTGTAAACAGAGGCATCCCAAATTTTGGGGTGGCTGTGTCTTTTTGATTTTAATTTCCCTAAGCTATAGGACCATAAGTGGCAGTGCCCTAGGCTCTGTTGCTTTGTTTTTTAGATGTTTCAGGAAACACCATACACTTCTCCCGAGTGTCTGTTGGCAATTTACATCCCGCCCATCAGCATAACAAGGCTCCCAGTTCTCCATGGCCTGTCCTGCCTTTCTGGATTTTACACTTTTTTCAGATGGCCCTTTTGACCGGGGGGAAGTGAGACTTCATTGTAGTGCAGATTTCCTTTGCAAGCTTGCTTGGTTGGCCAAAAAGGGCGTATGCGTTTTTTCCTGAATATATTCAGGAAAAAACGCATACGCCCTTTTTGGCCAAGTGCATCATTGTGGACGTTCTGCCTCTTTTCCTATGCTTTCAATGCAATTCCAGTCTACCTCCTGAAATCGGTTTCCTGCAATTCTGCCCCGCTTTCAAGTCCTCTTGGCAGCCTTACTTCAGTCTATTTTTGGACGATAGCTGTCATTTATAACTCTGCAGGTTTGTGAATTACAGTGCCCCTGAGCTCCTTTCTTCAACTCGCTTTCTTGTGACCTGGCCGCAACACTGCAGGATGGCTTCAGGCCCTAATCTGGTTCCGGCACGGCACGCTGAGCCTTTGGTTATTTCTTCTTCCTGGTGGGAAATGAGAGTTAAATTTGCCCGTCCAGACACCTCCAGCTAGCCTCTCATTGGTTCTCGCTATTCCTGTTCATCTTCCGCAGAAATTGCAAACTGGGCCAAACAGGAGGTTAAAGGGACTGACTCTCCAAGTGGGGAGAGTGTTAGTAAAGCGTCTGGAATGTTGCACCCGAGTACCAGGGGAGGAAAACTGAGACATATTTGAACACATCTCCCGATCACATGGTTGATCATACTCTGGGTTCCACATGCATATTTTAACTGAAGGAAGAATACCTAAAACCTGGGTAGTTGAAACCCGTGGAATGGGTACCATGCAATATGACTTCAAAGGGTCTTCATTTGCTCACCGAACCTCTCCAATCCTATCACTGCTGCGTTTATGCCCCTGTACACATGCTTGATTCTCTTTCGGAGACATAGCAATCCATAGGTTTTAAGATACTTACTAGTCAGGTACATTCTTAGGCGTTTAATATGCGGTGTTGAGTCCATTTCGTTGAGCAAGGAGTAGCTCTTGTCTATTCCATATTTGGCTTAAGGAACTTTATCTGTGCTCATTTCAATCTCTGGTTTTATGCAGCACCCCAACTCACCTTTCCCCTTAAGCAAGCATAAGTTGGTTTTCTAAATTTGAGACCCTGTTCTGTTTTGGAATTCAGTTCCTGTGTAGCCAAGTTTACATTCCGTGTATTAGTGATATCTTATGATGTTTCTTTTTCTGTGTGACTTATTTCACTTAGAATCATCGTACCTGAATCCACTCATTATGCTGCTACGGGCCTGATGACATAGATTTCATTGATGAGTGATACTGCATTGTATGTAAGTACCACAAGTTCTTTATCCATTTTTCACTTTCTGTGATATTGAACTTGTACGGTAAACGAGGTTCTTGTAAACGGAGGCGTCCCAAACTTTGGGGTGGCTGTGTCTTTTTGATTTTAATTTCCCTAAGCTATAGGACCATAAGTGGAAGTGCCCTAGGCTCTGTTGCTTTGTTTTTTAGATGTTTCAGGAAACACCATACACTTCTCCCGAGTGGTTGTTGGCAATTTACATCCCGCCCATCAGCATAACAAGGCTCCCAGTTCTCCATGGCCTGTCCTGCCTTTCTGGATTTTACACTTTTTTCAGATGGCCCTTTTGACCGGGGGGAAGTGAGACTTCATTGTAGTGCAGATTTCCTTTGCAAGCTTGCTTGGTTGGCCAAAAAGGGCGTATGCGTTTTTTCCTGAATATATTCAGGAAAAAACGCATACGCCCTTTTTGGCCAAGTGCATCATTGTGGACGTTCTGCCTCTTTTCCTATGCTTTCAATGCAATTCCAGTCTACCTCCTGAAATCGGTTTCCTGCAATTCTGCCCCGCTTTCAAGTCCTCTTGGCAGCCTTACTTCAGTATATTTTTGGACGATAGCTGTCATTTATAACTCTGCAGGTTTGTGAATTACAGTGCCCCTGAGCTCCTTTGTTCAACTCGCTTTCTTTTGAGCTGGCCGCAACACCGCAGGATGGCTTCAGGCCCTAATCTGGTTCCGGCATGGCACGCTGAGCCTTTGGTTATTTCCTCTTCCTGGTGGGAAATGAGAGTTAAATTTGCCCGTCCAGACACCTCCAGCTAGCCTCTCCTTGGTTCTCGCTATTCCTGTTCATCTTCCGCAGAAATTGCAAACTGGGCCAAACAGGAGGTTAAAGGCGCTGACTCTCCAAGTGGGGAGAGTGTTAGTAAAGCGTCTGGAATGTTGCACCCGAGTACCAGGGGAGGAAAACTGAGACATATTTGAACACGTCTCCCGTTCACATGGTTGATCATTCTTGGGTTCCACATGCATGTTTTACCTGAAGGAAGAATACCTAAAACATGGGTAGTTGAAACCCGTGGAATGGGTACCATGCAATATGACTTCAAAGGGTCTTCATTTGCTCACCAAACCTCTCCAATCCTATCACTGCTGCGTTTATACCCCTGTACACATGCTTGATTCTCTTTCGGAGACATAGCAATCCATAGGTTTTAAGATACTTACTAGTCAGGTACATTCTTAGGCGTTTAATATGCGGTGTTGAGTCCATTTCGTTGAGCAAGGAGTAACTCTTGTCTATTCCATATTTGGCTTAAGGAACATTATCTGTGCTCATTTCAATCTCTGGTTTTATGCAGCAACCCAACTCACCTTTCCCCTTAAGCAAGCATAAGTTGGTTTTCTAAATTTGAGACCCTGTTCTGTTTTGGAATTCAGTTCCTGTGTAGCCAAGTTTACATTCCGTGTATTAGGGATATCTTATGATGTTTCTTTTTCTGTGTGACTTATTTCAGTTAGAATCATCGTACCTCAATCTACTCTTTATGCTGCTACGGGCCTGATGACATAGATTTCATTGCTGAGTGATACTGCATTGTACGTAAGTACCACAAGTTCTTTATCCATTTTTCACTTTCTGCGATGTTGAACTTGTACTGTAAACAAGGTTCTTGTAAACAGAGCCGTTCCAAACTTTGGGGTGGCTGTGTCTTTTTGATTTTAATTTCCCTAAGCTATAGGACCATAAGTGGAAGTGCCCTAGGTTCTGTTGCTTTGTTTTTTAGACGTTTCAGGAAACACCATACACTTCTCCCGAGTGGTTGTTGGCAATTTACATCCCGCCCATCAGCATAACAAGGCTCCCAGTTCTCCATGGCCTGTCCTGCCTTTCTGGATTTTACACTTTTTTCAGATGGCCCTTTTGACCTTGGGGAAGTGAGACTTCATTGTAGTGCAGATTTCCTTTGCAAGCTTGCTTGGTTGGCCAAAAAGGGCGTATGCGTTTTTTCCTGAATATATTCAGGAAAAAACGCATACGCCCTTTTTGGCCAAGTGCATCATTGTGGACGTTCTGCCTCTTTTCCTATGCTTTCAATGCAATTCCAGTCTACCTCCTGAAATCGGTTTCCTGCAATTCTGCCCCGCTTTCAAGTCCTCTTGGCAGCCTTACTTCAGTCTATTTTTGGACGATAGCTGTCATTTATAACTCTGCAGTTTTGTGAATTACAGTGCCCCTGAGCTCCTTTCTTCAACTCGCTTTCTTGTGACCTGGCCGCAACACCGCAGGATGGCTTCAGACCCTAATCTGGTTCCAGTACGGCACGCTGAGCCTTTGGTTATTTCCTCTTCCTGGTGGGAAATGAGAGTTAAATTTGCCCGTCCAGACACCTCCAGCTAGCCTCTCATTGGTTCTCGCTATTCCTGTTCATCTTCCGCAGAAATTGCAAACTGGGCCAAACAGGAGGTTAAAGGCGCTGACTCTCCAAGTGGAGAGAGTGTTAGTAAAGCGTCTGGAATGTTGCACCCGAGTACCAGGGGAGGAAAACTGAGACATATTTGAACACGTCTCCCGTTCACATGGTTGATCATACTTGGGTTCCACATGCATGTTTTAGCTGAAGGAAGAATACCTTAAACCTGGAGAGTTGAGACGCGTGTAATGGGTACCATGCAATATGACTTCAAAGGGTCTTCATTTGCTCACCGAACCTCTCCAATCCTATCACTGCTGCGTTTATGCCCCTGTACACATGCTTGATTCTCTTTCGGAGACATAGCAATCCATAGGCTTTACGATACTTACTAGTCAGGTACATTCTTACGGGTTTAATATGGGGTTTTGAGTCCATTTCGTTGAGCAAGGAGTAGCTCTTGTCTATTCCATATTTGACTTAAGGAACTTTCTGTGCTCATTTCAATCTCTGGTTTTATGCAGCACCCCAACTCACCTTTACCCTTAAGCAAGCATAAGTTGGTTTTCTAAATTTGAGACCCTGTTCTGTTCTGTAATTCAGTTCCTGTGTAGCCAAGTTTACATTCCGTGTATTACTGATATCTTATGATGTTTCTTTTTCTGTGTGACTTATTTCAGTTAGAATCATCATACCTGAATCCACTCAATGTGATGCTAAGGGCCTGATGACATATTTCATTGCTGAGTGATATTGCTTTGTAAGTAAATACCACAACTTCTTTATCCATTTTTCACTTTCTGCGATGTTGAACTTGTACTGTAAACGAGGTTCTTGTAAACAGAGGCATCCCAAACTTTGGGGTGGCTGTGTCTTTTTGATTTTAATTTCCCTAAGCTATAGGACCATAAGTGGCAGTGCCCTAGGCTCTGTTGCTTTGTTTTTTAGATGTTTCAGGAAACACCATACACTTCTCCCGAGTTTCTGTTGGCAATTTACATCCCGCCCATCAGCATAACAAGGCTCCCAGTTCTCCATGGCCTGTCCTGCCTTTCTGGATTTTACACTTTTTTCAGATGGCCCTTTTGACCGGGGGGAAGTGAGACTTCATTGTAGTGCAGATTTCCTTTGCAAGCTTGCTTGGTTGGCCAAAAAGGGCGTATGCGTTTTTTCCTGAATATATTCAGGAAAAAACGCATACGCCCTTTTTGGCCAAGTGCATCATTGTGGACGTTCTGCCTCTTTTCCTATGCTTTCAATGCAATTCCAGTCTACCTCCTGAAATCGGTTTCCTGCAATTCTGCCCCGCTTTCAAGTCCTCTTGGCAGCCTTACTTCAGTCTATTTTTGGACGATAGCTGTCATTTATAACTCTGCAGGTTGGTGAATTACAGTGCCCCTGAGCTCCTTTCTTCAACTCGCTTTCTTGTGACCTGGCCGCAACACTGCAGGATGGCTTCAGGCCCTAATCTGGTTCCGGCACGGCACGCTGAGCCTTTGGTTATTTCCTCTTCCTGGTGGGAAATGAGAGTTAAATTTGCCCGTCCAGACACCTTCAGCTAGCCTCTCATTGGTTCTCGCTATTCCTGTTCATCTTCCGCAGAAATTGCAAACTGGGCCAAACAGGAGGTTAAAGGGACTGACTCTCCAAGTGGGGAGAGTGTTAGTAAAGCGTCTGGAATGTTGCACCTGAGTACCAGGGGAGGAAAACTGAGACATATTTGAACACGTCTCCCGATCACATGGTTGATCATACTCTGGGTTCCACATGCATATTTTAACTGAAGGAAGAATACCTAAAACCTGGGTAGTTGAAACCCGTGGAATGGGTACCATGCAATATGACTTCAAAGGGTCTTCATTTGCTCACCGAACCTCTCCAATCCTATCACTGCTGCGTTTATGCCCCTGTACACATGCTTGATTCTCTTTCGGAGACATAGCAATCCATAGGTTTTAAGATACTTACTAGTCAGGTACATTCTTAGGCGTTTAATATGCGGTGTTGAGTCCATTTCGTTGAGCAAGGAGTAGCTCTTGTCTATTCCATATTTGGCTTAAGGAACTTTATCTGTGCTCATTTCAATCTCTGGTTTTATGCAGCACCCCAACTCACCTTTCCCCTTAAGCAAGCATAAGTTGGTTTTCTAAATTTGAGACCCTGTTCTGTTTTGGAATTCAGTTCCTGTGTAGCCAAGTTTACATTCCGTGTATTAGTGATATCTTATGATGTTTCTTTTTCTGTGTGACTTATTTCACTTAGAATCATCGTACCTGAATCCACTCATTATGCTGCTACGGGCCTGATGACATAGATTTCATTGATGAGTGATACTGCATTGTATGTAAGTACCACAAGTTCTTTATCCATTTTTCACTTTCTGTGATATTGAACTTGTACGGTAAACGAGGTTCTTGTAAACGGAGGCGTCCCAAACTTTGGGGTGGCTGTGTCTTTTTGATTTTAATTTCCCTAAGCTATAGGACCATAAGTGGAAGTGCCCTAGGCTCTGTTGCTTTGTTTTCCAGATGTTTCAGGAAACACCATACACTTCTCCCGAGTGTCTGTTGGCAATTTACATCCCGCCCATCAGCATAACAAGGCTCCCAGTTCTCCATGGCCTGTCCTGCCTTTCTGGATTTTACACTTTTTTCAGATGGCCCTTTTGACAGGGGGGAAGTGAGACTTCATTGTAGTGCAGATTTCCTTTGCAAGCTTGCTTGGTTGGCCAAAAAGGGCGTATGCGTTTTTTCCTGAATATATTCAGGAAAAAACGCATACGCCCTTTTTGGCCAAGTGCATCATTGTGGACGTTCTGCCTCTTTTCCTATGCTTTCAATGCAATTCCAGTCTACCTCCTGAAATCGGTTTCCTGCAATTCTGCCCCGCTTTCAAGTCCTCTTGGCAGCCTTACTTCAGTCTATTTTTGGACGATAGCTGTCATTTATAACTCTGCAGGTTTGTGAATTACAGTGCCCCTGAGCTCCTTTCTTCAACTCGCTTTCTTTTGAGCTGGCCGCAACACCGCAGGATGGCTTCAGGCCCTAATCTGGTTCCGGTACGGCACGCTGAGCCTTTGGTTATTTCCTCTTCCTGGTGGGAAATGAGAGTTAAATTTACCCGTCTAGACACCTCCAGCTAGCCTCTCATTGGTTCTCGCTATTCCTGTTCATCTTCCGCAGAAATTGCAAACTGGGCCAAACAGGAGGTTAAAGGCGCTGACTCTCCAAGTGGGGAGACTGTTAGTAAAGCGTCTGGAATGTTGCACCCGAGTACCAGGGGAGGAAAACTGAGACATATTTGAACACGTCTCCCGTTCACATGGTTGATCATACTTGGGTTCCACATGCATGTTTTAGCTGAAGGAAGAATACCTTAAACCTGGAGAGTTGAGACGCGTGTAATGGGTACCATGCAATATGACTTCAAAGGGTCTTCATTTGCTCACCGAACCTCTCCAATCCTATCACTGCTGCGTTTATGCCCCTGTACACATGCTTGATTCTCTTTCGGAGACATAGCAATCCATAGGTTTTAAGATACTTACTAGTCAGGTACAATCTTAGGCGTTTAATATGCGGTGTTGAGTCCCTTTCGTTGAGCAAGGAGTAGCTCTTGTCTATTCCATATTTGGCTTAAGGAACTTTATCTGTGCTCATTTCAATCTCTGGTTTTATGCAGCAACCCAACTCACCTTTCCCCTTAAGCAAGCATAAGTTGGTTTTCTAAATTTGAGACCCTGTTCTGTTTTGGAATTCAGTTCCTGTGTAGCCAAGTTTACATTCCATGTGTTAGGGATATCTTATGATGTTTCTTTTTCTGTGTGACTTATTTCAGTTAGAATCATCGTACCTGAATCTACTCATTATGCTGCTACGGGCCTGATGACATAGATTTCATTTCTGAGTGATACTGCATTGTACGTAAGTACCACAATTCTTTATCCATTTTTCACTTTCTGCGATGTTGAACTTGTACTGTAAACGAGGTTCTTGTAAACAGAGCCGTTCCAAACTTTGGGGTGGCTGTGTCTTTTTGATTTTAATTTCCCTAAGCTATAGGACCATAAGTGGCAGTGCCCTAGGCTCTGTTGCTTTGTTTTTTAGATGTTTCAGGAAACACCATACACTTCTCCCGAGTGTCTGTTGTCAATTTACATCCCGCCCATCAGCATAACAAGGCTCCCAGTTCTCCATGACCTGTCCTGCCTTTCTGGATTTTACACTTTTTTCAGATGGCCCTTTTGACCAGGGGGAAGTGAGACTTCATTGTAGTGCAGATTTCCTTTGCAAGCTTGCTTGGTTGGCCAAAAAGGGCGTATGCGTTTTTTCCTGAATATATTCAGGAAAAAACGCATACGCCCTTTTTGGCCAAGTGCATCATTGTGGACGTTCTGCCTCTTTTCCTATGCTTTCAATGCAATTCCAGTCTACCTCCTGAAATCGGTTTCCTGCAATTCTGCCCCGCTTTCAAGTCCTCTTGGCAGCCTTACTTCAGTCTATTTTTGGACGATAGCTGTCATTTATAACTCTGCAGGTTTGTGCATTACAGTGCCCCTGAGCTCCTTTCTTCAACTCGCTTTCTTGAGACCTGGCCGCAACACCGCAGGATGGCTTCAGGCCCTAATCTGGTTCCGGTACGGCACGCTGAGCCTTTGGTTATTTCCTCTTCCTGGTGGGAAATGAGAGTTAAATTTGCCCGTCCTGACACCTCCAGCTAGTCTCTCATTGGTTCTCGCTATTCCTGTTCATCTTCCGCAGAAATTGCAAACTGGGCCAAACAGGAGGTTAAAGGCACTGACTCTCCAAGTGGGGAGAGTGTTAGTAAAGCGTCTGGAATGTTGCACCCGAGTACCAGGGGAGGAAAACTGAGACGTATTTGAACACGTCTCCCGTTCACATGGTTGATCATACTTGGGTTCCACATGCATGTTTTAGCTGAAGGAAGAATACCTTAAACCTGGAGATTTAAGACCCGTGTAATGGGTACCATGCAATATGACTTCAAAGGGTCTTCATTTGCTCACCAAACCTCTCCAATCCTATCACTGCTGCGTTTATGCCCCTGTACACATGCTTGATTCTCTTTCGGAGACATAGCAATCCATAGGTTTTTAAGATACTTACTAGTCAGGTACATTCTTAGGCATTTAATATGCGGTGTTGAGTCCATTTCGTTGAGCAAGGAGTAGCTCTTGTCTATTCCATATTTGACTTAAGGAACTTTATCTGTGCTCATTTCAATCTCTGGTTTTATGCAGCACCCCAACTCACCTTTACCCTTAAGCAAGCATAAGTTGGTTTTCTAAATTTGAGACCCTGTTCTGTTCTGTAATTCAGTTCCTGTGTAGCCAAGTTTACATTCCGTGTATTACTGATATCTTATGATGTTTCTTTTTCTGTGTGACTTACTTCAGTTAGAATCATCATACCTGAATCCACTCATTGTGCTGCTAAGGGCCTGATGACACAGATTTCATTGCTGAGTGATATTGCTTTGTAAGTAAATACCACAACTTCTTTATCCATTTTTCACTTTCTGCGATGTTGAACTTGTACTGTAAACGAGGTTCTTGTAAACAGAGCCGTTCCAAACTTTGGGGTAGCTGTGTCTTTTTGATTTTAATTTCCCTAAGCTATAGGACCATAAGTGGAAGTGCCCTAGGCTCTGTTGCTTTGTTTTTTAGATGTTTCAGGAAACACCATACACTTCTCCCAAGTGTCTGTTGGCAATTAAAATCCCGCCCATCAGCATAACAAGGCTCCCAGTTCTCAATGGCCTGTTGCCTTTCTGGATTTTACACTTTTTTCAGATGGCCCTCTTGACCGGGGGGAAGTGAGACTTCATTGTAGTGCAGATTTCCTTTGCAAGCTTGCTTGGTTGGCCAAAAAGGGCGTATGCGTTTTTTCCTGAATATATTCAGGAAAAAACGCATACGCCCTTTTTGGCCAAGTGCATCATTGTGGACGTTCTGCCTCTTTTCCTATGCTTTCAATGCAATTCCAGTCTACCTCCTGAAATCGGTTTCCTGCAATTCTGCCCCGCTTTCAAGTCCTCTTGGCAGCCTTACTTCAGTCTATTTTTGGACGATAGCTGTCATTTATAACTCTGCAGGTTTGTGAATTACAGTGCCCCTGAGCTCCTTTCTTCAACTCGCTTTCTTGTGACCTGGCCGCAACACCGCAGGATGGCTTCAGGCCCTAATCTGGTTCCGGCACGGCACGCTGAGCCTTTGGTTATTTCCTCTTCCTGGTGGGAAATGAGAGTTAAATTTGCCCGTCCAGACACCTCCAGCTAGTCTCTCATTGGTTCTCGCTATTCCTGTTCACCTTCTGCAGAAATTGCAAACTGGGCCAAACAGGAGGTTAAAGGCGCTGACTCGCCAAGTGGGGAGAGTGTTAGTAAAGCGTCTGGAATGTTGCACCCGAGTACCAGGGGAGGAAAACTGAGACATATTTGAACACGTCTCCCGATCACATGGTTGATCATACTCTAGGTTCCACATGCATGTTTTAGCTGAAGGAAGAATACCTTAAACCTGGGTAGTTGAAACCCGTGGAATGGGTACCATGCAATATGACTTCAAAGGGTCTTCATTTGCTCACCGAACCTGTCCAATCCTATCACTGCTGCGTTTATGCCCCTGTACACATGCTTGATTCTCTTTCGGAGACATAGCAATTCATAGGTTTTAAGATACTTACTAGTCAGGTACATTCTTAGGCGTTTAATATGCGGTGTTGAGTCCATTTCATTGAGCAAGGAGTAGCTCTTGTCTATTCCATATTTGACTTAAGGAACTTTATCTGTGCTCATTTCAATCTCTGGTTTTATGCAGCACCCCAACTCACCTTTACCCTTAAGCAAGCATAAGTTGGTTTTCTAAATTTGAGACCCTGTTCTGTTCTGTAATTCAGTTCCTGTGTAGCCAAGTTTACATTCCGTGTATTACTGATATCTTATGATGTTTCTTTTTCTGTGTGACTTACTTCAGTTAGAATCATCATACCTGAATCCACTCATTGTGCTGCTAAGGGCCTGATGACACAGATTTCTTTGCTGAGTGATATTGCTTTGTAAGTAAATACCACAACTTCTTTATCCATTTTTCACTTTCTGCGATGTTGAACTTGTACTGTAAACGAGGTTCTTGTAAACAGAGCCGTTCCAAACTTTGGGGTGGCTGTGTCTTTTTGATTTTAATTTCCCTAAGCTATAGGACCATAAGTGGAAGTGCCCTCGGTTCTGTTGCTTTGTTTTTTAGATGTTTCAGGAAACACCATACACTTCTCCCGAGTGGTTGTTGGCAATTTACATCCCGCCCATCAGCATAACAAGGCTCCCAGTTCTCCATGGCCTGTCCTGCCTTTCTGGATTTTACACTTTTTTCAGATGGCCCTTTTGACCGGGGGGAAGTGAGACTTCATTGTAGTGCAGATTTCCTTTGCAAGCTTGCTTGGTTGGCCAAAAAGGGCGTATGCGTTTTTTCCTGAATATATTCAGGAAAAAACGCATACGCCCTTTTTGGCCAAGTGCATCATTGTGGACGTTCTGCCTCTTTTCCTATGCTTTCAATGCAATTCCAGTCTACCTCCTGAAATCGGTTTCCTGCAATTCTGCCCCGCTTTCAAGTCCTCTTGGCAGCCTTACTTCAGTCTATTTTTGGACGATAGCTGTCATTTATAACTCTGCAGGTTTGTGAATTACAGTGCCCCTGGGCTCCTTTCTTCAACTCGCTTTCTTTTGTGCTGGCCGCAACACCGCAGGATGGCTTCAGGCCCTAATCTGGTTCCGGTACGGCACGCTGAGCCTTTGGTTATTTCCTCTTCCTGGTGGGAAATGAGAGTTAAATTTGCCCGTCCAGACACCTCCAGCTAGCCTCTCATTGGTTCTCGCTATTCCTGTTCATCTTCCGCAGAAATTGCAAACTGGGCCAAACAGGAGGTTAAAGGGACTGACTCTCCAAGTCGGGAGAGTGTTAGTAAAGCGTCTGGAATGTTGCACCCGAGTACCAGGGGAGGAAAACTGAGACATATTTGAACACGTCTCCCGATCACATGGTTGATCATACTCTAGGTTCCACATGCATGTTTTAGCTGAAGGAAGAATACCTTAAACCTGGAGAGTTGAGACCCGTGTAATGCGTACCATGCAAGATGACTTCAAAGGGTCTTCATTTGCTCACCGAACCTCTCCAATCCTATCACTGCTGCGTTTATGCCCCTGTACACATGCTTGATTCTCTTTTGGAGACATAGCAATCCATAGGTTTTCCGATACTTACTAGTCAGGTACATTCTTAGGCGTTTAATATGGGGTTTTGAGTCCATTTCGTTGAGCAAGGAGTAGCTCTTGTCTATTCCATATTTGGCTTAAGGAACTTTATCTGTGCTCATTTCAATCTCTGGTTTTATGCAGCACCCCAACTCACCTTTCCCCTTAAGCAAGCATAAGTTGGTTTTCTAAATTTGAGACCCTGTTCTGTTCTTGAATGCAGTTCCTGTGTAGCCAAGTTTACATTCCGTGTATTAGTGATATCTTATGATGTTTCTTTTTCTGTGTGACTTATTTCAGTTAGAATCATCGTACCTGAATCCACTCATTATGCTGCTACGGGCCTGATGACATAGATTTCATTGCTGAGTGATACTGCATTGTACGTAAGTACCACAAGTTCTTTATCCATTTTTCACTTTCTGCGATGTTGAACTTGTACTGTAAACGAGGTTCTTGTAAACAGAGGCGTCCGAAACTTTGGGGTGGCTGTGTCTTTTTGATTTTAATTTCCCTAAGCTATAGGACCATAAGTGGCAGTGCCCTAGGCTCTGTTGCTTTGTTTTTTAGATGTTTCAGGAAACACCATACACTTCTCCCGAGTGTCTGTTGGCAATTTACATCCCGCCCATCAGCATAACAAGGCTCCCAGTTCTCCATGGCCTGTCCTGCCTTTCTGGATTTTACACTTTTTTCAGATGGCCCTTTTGACCGGGGGGAAGTGAGACTTCATTGTAGTGCAGATTTCCTTTGCAAGCTTGCTTGGTTGGCCAAAAAGTGCGTATGCGTTTTTTCCTGAATATATTCAGGAAAAAACGCATACGCCCTTTTTGGCCAAGTGCATCATTGTGGACGTTCTGCCTCTTTTCCTATGCTTTCAATGCAATTCCAGTCTACCTCCTGAAATCGGTTTCCTGCAATTCTGCCCCGCTTTCAAGTCCTCTTGGCAGCCTTACTTCAGTCTATTTTTGGACGATAGCTGTCATTTATAACTCTGCAGGTTTGTGAATTACAGTGCCCCTGAGCTCCTTTCTTCAACTCGCTTTCTTGTGACCTGGCCGCAACACCGCAGGATGGCTTCAGGCCCTAATCTGGTTCCGGTACGGCACGCTGAGCCTTTGGTTATTTCCTCTTCCTGGTGGGAAATGAGAGTTAAATTTGCCCGTCCAGACACCTCCAGCTAGCCTCTCATTGGTTCTCGCTATTCCTGTTCATCTTCCGCAGAAATTGCAAACTGGGCCAAACAGGAGGTTAAAGGCGCTGACTCTCCAAGTGGGGAGAGTGTTAGTAAAGCGTCTGGAATGTTGCACCCGAGTACCAGGGGAGGAAAACTGAGACATATTTAAACACGTCTCCCGTTCACATGGTTGATCATACTTGGGTTCCACATGCATGTTTTAGCTGAAGGAAGAATACCTTAAACCTGGAGAGTTGAGACCCGTGGAATGGGTACCATGCAATATGACTTCAAAGGGTCTTCATTTGCTCACCGAACCTCTCCAATCCTATCACTGCTGCGTTTATGCCCCTGTACACACGCTTGATTCTCTTTTGGAGACATAGCAATCCATAGGTTTTAAGATACTTACTAGTCAGGTACATTCTTAGGGGTTTAATATGTGGTGTTGAGTCCATTTCATTGAGCAAGGAGTAGCTCTTGTCTATTCCATATTTGGCTTAAGGAACTTTATCTGTGCTCATTTCAATCTCTGGTTTTATGCAGCACCCCAACTCACCTTTCCCCTTAAGCAAGCATAAGTTGGTTTTCTAAATTTGAGACCCTGTTCTGTTCTGGAATGCAGTTCCTGTGTAGCCAAGTTTACATTCCGTGTATTAGTGATATCTTATGATGTTTCTTTTTCTGTGTGACTTATTTCAGTTAGAATCATCGTACCTGAATCCACTCATTATGCTGCTACGGGCCTGATGACATAGATTTCATTGCTGAGTGATACTGCATTGTACGTAAGTACCACAAGTTCTTTATCCATTTTTCACTTTCTGCGATGTTGAACTTGTACTGTAAACGAGGTTCTTGTAAACAGAGCCGTTCCAAACTTTGGGGTGGCTGTGTCTTTTTGATTTTAATTTCCCTAAGCTATAGGACCATAAGTGGCAGTGCCCTAGGCTCTGTTGCTTTGTTTTTTAGATGTTTCAGGAAACACCATACACTTCTCCCGAGTGTCTGTTGGCAATTTACATCCCGCCCATCAGCATAACAAGGCTCCCAGTTCTCCATGGCCTGTCCTGCCTTTCTGGATTTTACACTTTTTTCAGATGGCCCTTTTGACCGAGGGGAAGTGAGACTTCATTGTAGTGCAGATTTCCTTTGCAAGCTTGCTTGGTTGGCCAAAAAGGGCGTATGCGTTTTTTCCTGAATATATTCAGGAAAAAACGCATACGCCCTTTTTGGCCAAGTGCATCATTGTGGACGTTCTGCCTCTTTTCCTATGCTTTCAATGCAATTCCAGTCTACCTCCTGAAATCGGTTTCCTGCAATTCTGCCCCGCTTTCAAGTCCTCTTGGCAGCCTTACTTCAGTCTATTTTTGGACGATAGCTGTCATTTATAACTCTGCAGGTTTGTGAATTACAGTGCCCCTGAGCTCCTTTCTTCAACTCGCTTTCTTGTGACCTGGCCGCAACACCGCAGGATGGCTTCAGGCCCTAATCTGGTTCCGGCACGGCATGCTGAGCCTTTGGTTAATTCCTCTTCCTGGTGGGAAATGAGAGTTAAATTTGCCCGTCCAGACACCTCCAGCTAGTCTCTCATTGGTTCTCGCTATTCCTGTTCATCTTCCGCAGAAATTGCAAACTGGGCCAAACAGGAGGTTAAAGGGACTGACTCTCCAAGTCGGAAGAGTGTTAGTAAAGCGTCTGGAATGTTGCACCCAAGTACCAGGGTACGAAAACTGATATATTTGAACACGTCTCCCGATCACATGGTTGATCATACTCTAGGTTCCACATGCATGTTTTAGCTGAAGGAAGAATACCTTAAACCTGGGTAGTTGAAACCCGTGGAATGGGTACCATGCAATATGACTTCAAAGGGTCTTCATTTGCTCACCGAACCTCTACAATCCTATCACTGCTGCGTTTATGCCCCTGTACACATGCTTGATTCTCTTTCGGGGACATAGCAATCCATAGGTTTTAAGATACTTACTAGTCAGGTACATTCTTAGGCGTTTAATATGCGGTGTTGAGTCCATTTCGTTGAGCAAGGAGTAGCTCTTGTCTATTCCATATTTGACTTAAGGAACTTTATCTGTGCTCATTTCAATCTCTGGTTTTATGCAGCACCCCAACTCACCTTTACCCTTAAGCAAACATAAGTTGGTTTTCTTAATTTGAGTCCCTGTTCTGTTCTGTAATTCAGTTCCTGTGTAGCCAAGTTTACATTCCGTGTATTACTGATATCTTATGATGTTTCTTTTTCTGTGTGACTTACTTCAGTTAGAATCATCATACCTGAATCCACTCATTGTGCTGCTAAGGGCCTGATGACACAGATTTCATTGCTGAGTGATATTGCTTTGTAAGTAAATACCACAACTTCTTTATCCATTTTTCACTTTCTGCGATGTTGAACTTGTACTGTAAACGAGGTTCTTGTAAACAGAGCCGTTCCAAACTTTGGGGTGGCTGTGTCTTTTTGATTTTAATTTCCCTAAGCTATAGGACCATAAGTGGAAGTGCCCTCGGTTCTGTTGCTTTGTTTTTTAGATGTTTCAGGAAACACCATACACTTCTCCCGAGTGGTTGTTGGCAATTTACATCCCGCCCATCAGCATAACAAGGCTCCCAGTTCTCCATGGCCTGTCCTGCCTTTCTGGATTTTACACTTTTTTCAGATGGCCCTTTTGACCGGGGGGAAGTGAGACTTCATTGTAGTGCAGATTTCCTTTGCAAGCTTGCTTGGTTGGCCAAAAAGTGCGTATGCGTTTTTTCCTGAATATATTCAGGAAAAAATGCATACGCCCTTTTTGGCCAAGTGCATCATTGTGGACGTTCTGCCTCTTTTCCTATGCTTTCAATGCAATTCCAGTCTACCTCCTGAAATTGGTTTCCTGCAATTCTGCCCCGCTTTCAAGTCCTCTTGGCAGCCTTACTTCAGTCTATTTTTGGACGATAGCTGTCATTTATAACTCTGCAGGTTTGTGAATTACAGTGCCCCTGAGCTCCTTTCTTCAACTTGCTTTCTTGTGACCTGGCCACAACACCGCAGGATTGCTTCAGGCCCTAATCTGGTTCCGGTACGGCATGCTGAGCCTTTGGTTATTTCCTCTTCCTGGTGGGAAATGAGAGTTAAATTTGCCCGTCCAGACACCTCCAGCTAGCCTCTCATTGGTTCTTGCTATTCCTGTTCATCTTCCGCAGAAATTGCAAATGGGCCAAACAGGAGGTTAAAGGGACTGACTCTCCAAGTCGGGAGAGTGTTAGTAAAGCGTCTGGAATGTTGCACCCGAGTACCAGGGTACGAAAACTGACATATTTGAACACGTCTCCCGATCACATGGTTGATCATACTCTAGGTTCCACATGCATGTTTTAGCTGAAGGAAGAATACCTTAAACCTGGGTAGTTGAAACCCGTGGAATGGGTACCATGCAATATGACTTCAAAGGGTCTTCATTTGCTCACCGAACCTCTCCAATCCTATCACTGCTGCGTTTATGCCCCTGTACACATGCTTGATTCTCTTTCGGAGACATAGCAATCCATAGGTTTTAAGATACTTACTAGTCAGGTACATTCTTAGGCGTTTAATATGCAGTGTTGAGTCCATTTCGTTGAGCAAGGAGTAGCTCTTGTCTATTCCATATTTGACTTAAGGAACTTTATCTGTGCTCATTTCAATCTCTGGTTTTATGCAGCACCCCAACTCACCTTTACCCTTAAGCAAACATAAGTTGGTTTTCTGAATTTGAGTCCCTGTTCTGTTCTGTAATTCAGTTCCTTTGTAGCCAAGTTTACATTCCGTGTATTACTGATATCTTATGATGTTTCTTTTTCTGTGTGACTTACTTCAGTTAGAATCATCATACCTGAATCCACTCATTGTGCTGCTAAGGGCCTGATGACACAGATTTCATTGCTGAGTGATATTGCTTTGTAAGTAAATACCACAACTTCTTTATCCATTTTTCACTTTCTGCGATGTTGAACTTGTACTGTAAACGAGGTTCTTGTAAACAGAGCCATTCCAAACTTTGGGGTGGCTGTGTCTTTTTGATTTTAATTTCCCTAAGCTATAGGACCATAAGTGGAAGTGCCCTCGTTTCTGTTGCTTTGTTTTTTAGATGTTTCAGGAAACACCATACACTTCTCCCGAGTGGTTGTTGGCAATTTACATCCCGCCCATCAGCATAACAAGGCTCCCAGTTCTCCATGGCCTGTCCTGCCTTTCTGGATTTTACACTTTTTTCAGATGGCCCTTTTGACCGGGGGGAAGTGAGACTTCATTGTAGTGCAGATTTCCTTTGCAAGCTTGCTTGGTTGGCCAAAAAGTGCGTATGCGTTTTTTCCTGAATATATTCAGGAAAAAACGCATACGCCCTTTTTGGCCAAGTGCATCATTGTGGACGTTCTGCCTCTTTTCCTATGCTTTCAATGCAATTCCAGTCTACCTCCTGAAATCGGTTTCCTGCAATTCTGCCCCGCTTTCAAGTCCTCTTGGCAGCCTTACTTCAGTCTATTTTTGGACGATAGCTGTCATTTATAACTCTGCAGGTTTGTGAATTACAGTGCCCCTGAGCTCCTTTCTTCAACTCGCTTTCTTGTGACGTGGCCGCAACACCGCAGGATGGCTTCAGGCCCTAATCTGGTTCCGGTACGGCACGCTGAGCCTTTGGTTATTTCCTCTTCCTGGTGGGAAATGAGAGTTAAATTTGCCCGTCCAGACACCTCCAGCTAGCCTCTCATTGGTTCTCGCTATTCCTGTTCATCTTCCGCAGAAATTGCAAACTGGGCCAAACAGGAGGTTAAAGGCGCTGACTCTCCAAGTGGGGAGAGTGTTAGTAAAGCGTCTGGAATGTTGCACCCGAGTACCAGGGGAGGAAAACTGAGACATATTTAAACACGTCTCCCGTTCACATGGTTGATCATACTTGGGTTCCACATGCATGTTTTAGCTGAAGGAAGAATACCTTAAACCTGGAGAGTTGAGACCCGTGGAATGGGTACCATGCAATATGACTTCAAAGGGTCTTCATTTGCTCACCGAACCTCTCCAATCCTATCACTGCTGCGTTTATGCCCCTGTACACACGCTTGATTCTCTTTTGGAGACATAGCAATCCATAGGTTTTAAGATACTTACTAGTCAGGTACATTCTTAGGGGTTTAATATTTGGTGTTGAGTCCATTTCATTGAGCAAGGAGTAGCTCTTGTCTATTCCATATTTGGCTTAAGGAACTTTATCTGTGCTCATTTCAATCTCTGGTTTTATGCAGCACCCCAACTCACCTTTCCCCTTAAGCAAGCATAAGTTGGTTTTCTAAATTTGAGACCCTGTTCTGTTCTGGAATGCAGTTCCTGTGTAGCCAAGTTTACATTCCGTGTATTAGTGATATCTTATGATGTTTCTTTTTCTGTGTGACTTATTTCAGTTAGAATCATCGTACCTGAATCCACTCATTATGCTGCTACGGGCCTGATGACATAGATTTCATTGCTGAGTGATACTGCATTGTACGTAAGTACCACAAGTTCTTTATCCATTTTTCACTTTCTGCGATGTTGAACTTGTACTGTAAACGAGGTTCTTGTAAACAGAGCCGTTCCAAACTTTGGGGTGGCTGTGTCTTTTTGATTTTAATTTCCCTAAGCTATAGGACCATAAGTGGCAGTGCCCTAGGCTCTGTTGCTTTGTTTTTTAGATGTTTCAGGAAACACCATACACTTCTCCCGAGTGTCTGTTGGCAATTTACATCCCGCCCATCAGCATAACAAGGCTCCCAGTTCTCCATGGCCTGTCCTGCCTTTCTGGATTTTACACTTTTTTCAGATGGCCCTTTTGACCGGGGGGAAGTGAGACTTCATTGTAGTGCAGATTTCCTTTGCAAGCTTGCTTGGTTGGCCAAAAAGGGCGTATGCGTTTTTTCCTGAATATATTCAGGAAAAAACGCATACGCCCTTTTTGGCCAAGTGCATCATTGTGGACGTTCTGCCTCTTTTCCTATGCTTTCAATGCAATTCCAGTCTACCTCCTGAAATCGGTTTCCTGCAATTCTGCCCCGCTTTCAAGTCCTCTTGGCAGCCTTACTTCAGTCTATTTTTGGACGATAGCTGTCATTTATAACTCTGCAGGTTTGTGAATTACAGTGCCCCTGAGCTCCTTTCTTCAACTCGCTTTCTTGTGACCTGGCCGCAACACCGCAGGATGGCTTCAGGCCCTAATCTGGTTCCGGCACGGCATGCTGAGCCTTTGGTTAATTCCTCTTCCTGGTGGGAAATGAGAGTTAAATTTGCCCGTCCAGACACCTCCAGCTAGTCTCTCATTGGTTCTCGCTATTCCTGTTCATCTTCCGCAGAAATTGCAAACTGGGCCAAACAGGAGGTTAAAGGGACTGACTCTCCAAGTCGGAAGAGTGTTAGTAAAGCGTCTGGAATGTTGCACCCAAGTACCAGGGTACGAAAACTGATATATTTGAACACGTCTCCCGATCACATGGTTGATCATACTCTAGGTTCCACATGCATGTTTTAGCTGAAGGAAGAATACCTTAAACCTGGGTAGTTGAAACCCGTGGAATGGGTACCATGCAATATGACTTCAAAGGGTCTTCATTTGCTCACCGAACCTCTACAATCCTATCACTGCTGTGTTTATGCCCCTGTACACATGCTTGATTCTCTTTCGGGGACATAGCAATCCATAGGTTTTAAGATACTTACTAGTCAGGTACATTCTTAGGCGTTTAATATGCGGTGTTGAGTCCATTTCGTTGAGCAAGGAGTAGCTCTTGTCTATTCCATATTTGACTTAAGGAACTTTATCTGTGCTCATTTCAATCTCTGGTTTTATGCAGCACCCCAACTCACCTTTACCCTTAAGCAAACATAAGTTGGTTTTCTTAATTTGAGTCCCTGTTCTGTTCTGTAATTCAGTTCCTGTGTAGCCAAGTTTACATTCCGTGTATTACTGATATCTTATGATGTTTCTTTTTCTGTGTGACTTACTTCAGTTAGAATCATCATACCTGAATCCACTCATTGTGCTGCTAAGGGCCTGATGACACAGATTTCATTGCTGAGTGATATTGCTTTGTAAGTAAATACCACAACTTCTTTATCCATTTTTCACTTTCTGCGATGTTGAACTTGTACTGTAAACGAGGTTCTTGTAAACAGAGCCGTTCCAAACTTTGGGGTGGCTGTGTCTTTTTGATTTTAATTTCCCTAAGCTATAGGACCATAAGTGGAAGTGCCCTCGGTTCTGTTGCTTTGTTTTTTAGATGTTTCAGGAAACACCATACACTTCTCCCGAGTGGTTGTTGGCAATTTACATCCCGCCCATCAGCATAACAAGGCTCCCAGTTCTCCATGGCCTGTCCTGCCTTTCTGGATTTTACACTTTTTTCAGATGGCCCTTTTGACCGGGGGGAAGTGAGACTTCATTGTAGTGCAGATTTCCTTTGCAAGCTTGCTTGGTTGGCCAAAAAGGGCGTATGCGTTTTTTCCTGAATATATTCAGGAAAAAACGCATACGCCCTTTTTGGCCAAGTGCATCATTGTGGACGTTCTGCCTCTTTTCCTATGCTTTCAATGCAATTCCAGTCTACCTCCTGAAATCGGTTTCCTGCAATTCTGCCCCGCTTTCAAGTCCTCTTGGCAGCCTTACTTCAGTCTATTTTTGGACGATAGCTGTCATTTATAACTCTGCAGGTTTGTGAATTACAGTGCCCCTGGGCTCCTTTCTTCAACTCGCTTTCTTGTGACCTGGCCGCAACACCGCAGGATGGCTTCAGGCCCTAATCTGGTTCCGGCACGGCACGCTGAGCCTTTGGTTATTTCCTCTTCCTGGTGGGAAATGAGAGTTAAATTTTCCCGTCCAGACACCTCCAGCTAGCCTCTCATTGGTTCTTGCTATTCCTGTTCATCTTCCGCAGAAATTGCAAACTGGGCCAAACAGGAGGTTAAAGGCGCTGACTCTCCAAGTGGGGAGAGTGTTAGTAAAGCGTCTGGAATGTTGCACCCGAGTACCAGGGGAGGAAAACTGAGACATATTTGAACACGTCTCCCGTTCACATGGTTGATCATACTTGGGTTCCACATGCATGTTTTAGCTGAAGGAAGAATACCTTAAACCTGGGTAGTTGAAACCCGTGGAATGGGTACCATGCAATATGACTTCAAAGGGTCTTCATTTGCTCACCGAACCTCTCCAATCCTATCACTGCTGCGTTTATGCCCCTGTACACATGCTTGATTCTCTTTCGGAGACATAGCAATCCATAGGTTTTAAGATACTTACTAGTCAGGTACATTCTTAGGCGTTTAATATGCGGTGTTGAGTCCATTTCGTTGAGCAAGGAGTAGCTCTTGTCTATTCCATATTTGACTTAAGGAACTTTATCTGTGCTCATTTCAATCTCTGGTTTTATGCAGCACCCCAACTCACCTTTACCCTTAAGCAAGCATAAGTTGGTTTTCTAAATTTGAGACCCTGTTCTGTTCTGTAATTCAGTTCCTGTGTAGCCAAGTTTACATTCCGTGTATTACTGATATCTTATGATGTTTCTTTTTCTGTGTGACTTACTTCAGTTAGAATCATCATACCTGAATCCACTCATTGTGCTGCTAAGGGCCTGATGACACAGATTTCATTGCTGAGTGATATTGCTTTGTAAGTAAATACCACAACTTCTTTATCCATTTTTCACTTTCTGCGATGTTGAACTTGTACTGTAAACGAGGTTCTTGTAAACAGAGCCGTTCCAAACTTTGGGGTGGCTGTGTCTTTTTGATTTTAATTTCCCTAAGCTATAGGACCATAAGTGGAAGTGCCCTAGGTTCTGTTGCTTTGTTGTTTACATGTTTCAGGAAACACCATACACTTCTCCCGAGTGGTTGTTGGCAATTTACATCCCGCCTGTCAGCATAACAAGGCTCCCAGTTCTCCATGGCCTGTCCTGCCTTTCTGGATTTTACACTTTTTTCAGATGGCCCTTTTGACCGGGGGGAAGTGAGACTTCATTGTAGTGCAGATTTCCTTTGCAAGCTTGCTTGGTTGGCCAAAAAGGGCGTATGCGTTTTTTCCTGAATATATTCAGGAAAAAACGCATATGCCCTTTTTGGCCAAGTGCATCATTGTGGACGTTCTGCCTCTTTTCCTATGCTTTCAATGCAATTCCAGTCTACCTCCTGAAATCGGTTTCCTGCAATTCTGCCCCGCTTTCAAGTCCTCTTGGCAGCCTTACTTCAGTCTATTTTTGGACGATAGCTGTCATTTATAACTCTGCAGGTTTGTGAATTACAGTGCCCCTGAGCTCCTTTGTTCAACTCGCTTTCTTGTGACCTGGACGCAACACCGCAGTATGGCTTCAGGACCTAATCTGGTTCCGGCACGGCACGCTGAGCCTTTGGTTAATTCCTCTTCCTGGTGGGAAATGAGAGTTAAATTTGCCCGTCCAGACACCTCCAGCTAGCCTCTCATTGGTTCTCGCTATTCCTGTTCATCTTCCACAGAAATTGCAAACTGGGCCAAACAGGAGGTTAAAGGGACTGACTCTCCAAGTGGGGAGAGTGTTAGTAAAGCGTCTGGAATGTTGCACCCGAGTACCAGGGGAGGAAAACTGAGACATATTTGAACACGTCTCCCGTTCACATGGTTGATCATACTCTAGGTTCCACATGCATGTTTTAGCTGAAGGAAGAATACCTTAAACCTGGAGAGTTGAGACCCGTGTAATGGGTACCATGCAATATGACTTCAAAGGGTCTTCATTTGCTCACCGAACCTCTCCAATCCTATCACTGCTGCGTTTATTCCCCTGTACACACGCTTGATTCTCTTTTGGAGACATAGCAATCCATAGGTTTTAAGATACTTACTAGTCAGGTACATTCTTAGGGGTTTAATATGGGGTTTTGAGTCCATTTCGTTGAGCAAGGAGTAGCTCTTGTCTATTCCATATTTGGCTTAAGGAACTTTATCTGTGCTCATTTCAATCTCTGGTTTTATGCAGCACCCCAACTCACCTTTACCCTTAAGCAAGCATAAGTTGGTTTTCTAAATTTGAGACCCTGTTCTGTTCTGTAATTCAGTTCCTGTGTAGCCAAGTTTACATTCCGTGTATTACTGATATCTTATGATGTTTCTTTTTCTGTGTGACTTATTTCAGTTAGAATCATCGTACCTGAATCCACTCATTATGCTGCTACGGGCCCGATGACATAGATTTCATTGCTGAGTGATACTGCATTGTACGTAAGTACCACAATTTCTTTATCCATTTTTCACATTCTGCGATGTTGAACTTGTACTGTAAACGAGGTTCTTGTAAACAGAGGCGTCCCAAACTTTGGGGTGGCTTTGTCTTTTTGATTTTAATTTCCCTAAGCTATAGGACCATAAGTGGCAGTGCCCTAGGCTCTGTTGCTTTGTTTTTTAGATGTTTCAGGAAACACCATACACTTCTCCCGAGTGTCTGTTGGCAATTTACATCCCGCCCATCAGCATAACAAGGCTCCCAGTTCTCCATGGCCTGTCCTGCCTTTCTGGATTTTACACTTTTTTCAGATGGCCCTTTTGACCGGGGGGAAGTGAGACTTCATTGTAGTGCAGATTTCCTTTGCAAGCTTGCTTGGTTGGCCAAAAAGGGCGTATGCGTTTTTTCCTGAATATATTCAGGAAAAAACGCATACGCCCTTTTTGGCCAAGTGCATCATTGTGGACGTTCTGCCTCTTTTCCTATGCTTTCAATGCAATTCCAGTCTACCTCCTGAAATCGGTTTCCTGCAATTCTGCCCCGCTTTCAAGTCCTCTTGGCAGCCTTACTTCAGTCTATTTTTGGACGATAGCTGTCATTTATAACTCTGCAGGTTTGTGAATTACAGTGCCCCTGAGCTCCTTTCTTCAACTCGCTTTCTTTTGAGCTGGCCGCAACACCGCAGGATGGCTTCAGGCCCTAATCTGGTTCCGGTACGGCACGCTGAGCCTTTGGTTAATTCCTCTTCCTGGTGGGAAATGAGAGTTAAATTTGCCCGTCCAGACACCTCCAGCTAGCCTCTCATTGGTTCTCGCTATTCCTGTTCATCTTCCGCAGAAATTGCAAACTGGGCCAAACAGGAGGTTAAAGGCGCTGACTCTCCAAGTGGGGAGAGTGTTAGTAAAGCGTCTGGAATGTTGCACCCGAGTACCAGGGGAGGAAAACTGAGACATATTTGAACACGTCTCCCGTTCACATGGTTGATCATACTCTAGGTTCCACATGCATGTTTTAGCTGAAGGAAGAATACCTTAAACCTGGGTAGTTGAAACCCGTGGAATGGGTACCATGCAATATGACTTCAAAGGGTCTTCATTTGCTCACCGAACCTCTCCAATCCTATCACTGCTGCGTTTATTCCCCTGTACACATGCTTGATTCTCTTTTGGAGACATAGCAATCCATAGGTTTTAAGATACTTACTAGTCAGGTACATTCTTAGGCGTTTAATATGCGGTGTTGAGTCCATTTCGTTGAGCAAGGAGTAGCTCTTGTCTATTCCATATTTGGCTTAAGGAACTTTATCTGTGCTCGTTTCAATCTCTGGTTTTATGCAGCACCCCAACTCACCTTTCCCCTTAAGCAAGCATAAGTTGGTTTTCTAAATTTGAGACCCTGTTCTGTTTTGGAATGCAGTTCCTGTGTAGCCAAGTTTACATTCCATGTATTAGTGATATCTTATGATGTTTCTTTTTCTGTGTGACTTATTTCAGTTAGAATCATCGTACCTGAATCCACTCATTATGCTGCTACGGCCCTGATGACATAGATTTCATTGCTGAGTGATATTGCTTTGTACGTAAGTACCACAAGTTCTTTATCCATTTTTCACTTTAAGTGATATTGAACTTGTATGGTAAACGAGGTTCTTATAAACGGAGGCGTCCCAAACTTTGGGGTGGCTGTGTCTTTTTGATTTTAATTTCCCTAAGCTATAGGACCATAAGTGGAAGTGCCCTAGGCTCTGTTGCTTTGTTTTTTAGATGTTTCAGGAAACACCATACACTTCTCCCGAGTGTCTGTTGGCAATTTACATCCCGCCCATCAGCATAACAAGGCTCCCAGTTCTCCATGGCCTGTCCTGCCTTTCTGGATTTTACACTTTTTTCAGATGGCCCTTTTGCCCGGGGGGAAGTGAGACTTCATTGTAGTGCAGATTTCCTTTGCAAGCTTGCTTGGTTGGCCAAAAAGGGCGTATGCGTTTTTTCCTGAATATATTCAGGAAAAAACGCATACGCACTTTTTGGCCAAGTGCATCATTGTGGACGTTCTGCCTCTTTTCCTATGCTTTCAATGCAATTCCAGTCTACCTCCTGAAATCGGTTTCCTGCAATTCTGCCCCGCTTTCAAGTCCTCTTGGCAGCCTTACTTCAGTCTATTTTTGGACGATAGCTGTCATTTATAACTCTGCAGGTTTGTGAATTACAGTGCCCCTGAGCTCCTTTCTTCAACTTGCTTTCTTGTGACCTGGCCGCAACACCGCAGGATGGCTTCAGGCCCTAATCTGGTTCCGGCACGGCACGCTGTGCCTTGGTTATTTCCTCTTCCTGGTGGGAAATGAGAGTTAAATTTGCCCGTCCAGACACCTCTAGCTAGTCTCTCATTGGTTCTCGCTATTCCTGTTCATCTTCCGCAGAAATTGCAAACTGTGCCAAACAGGAGGTTAAAGGCGCTGACTCTCCAAGTGGGGAGAGTGTTAGTAAAGCGTCTGGAATGTTGCACCCGAGTACCAGGGGAGGAAAACTGAGACATATTTGAACACGCCTCCCGTTCACATGGTTGATCATACTTGGGTTCCACATGCATGTTTTAGCTGAAGGAAGAATACCTTAAACCTGGAGAGTTAAGACCCGTGTAATGGGTACCATGCAATATGACTTCAAAGGGTCTTCATTTGCTCACCGAACCTCTCCAATCCTATCACTGCTGCATTTATGCCCCTGGACACATGCTTGATTCTCTTTCGGAGACATAGCAATCCATAGGTTTTAAGATACTTACTAGTCAGGTACATTCTTAGGCGTTTAATATGCGGTGTTGAGTCCATTTCGTTGAGCAAGGAGTAGCTCTTGTCTATTCCATATTTGGCTTAAGGAACTTTATCTGTGCTCATTTCAATCTCTGGTTTTATGCAGCAACCGAACTCACCTTTCCCCTTAAGCAAGCATAAGTTGGTTTTCTAAATTTGAGACCCTGTTCTGTTTTGGAATTCAGTTCCTGTGTAGCCAAGTTTACATTCCGTGTATTAGTGATATCTTATGATGTTTCTTTTTCTGTGTGACTTATTTCAGTTAGAATCATCGTACCTGAATCTACTCATTATGCTGCTACGGGCCTGATGACATAGATAACATTGCTGAGTGATACTGCATTGTACGTAAGTACCACAAGTTCTTTATCCATTTTTCACTTTCTGCGATGTTGAACTTGTACTGTAAACGAGGTTCTTGTAAACAGAGCCGTTCCAAACTTTGGGGTGGCTGTGTCTTTTTGATTTTAATTTCCCTAAGCTATAGGACCATAAGTGGAAGTGCCCTAGGCTCTGTTGCTTTGTTTTTTAGATGTTTCAGGAAACACCATACACTTCTCCCGAGTGGTTGTTGGCAATTTACATCCCGCCCATCAGCATAACAAGGCTCCCAGTTCTCCATGGCCTGTCCTGCCTTTCTGGATTTTACACTTTTTTCAGATGGCCCTTTTGACCGGGGGGAAGTGAGACTTCATTGTAGTGCAGATTTCCTTTGCAAGCTTTCTTGGTTGGCCAAAAAGGGCGTATGCGTTTTTTCCTGAATATATTCAGGAAAAAACGCATACGCCCTTTTTGGCCAAGTGCATCATTGTGGACGTTCTGCCTCTTTTCCTATGCTTTCAATGCAATTCCAGTCTACCTCCTGAAATCGGTTTCCTGCAATTCTGCCCCGCTTTCAAGTCCTCTTGGCAGCCTTACTTCAGTCTATTTTTGGACGATAGCTGTCATTTATAACTCTGCAGGTTTGTGAATTACAGTGCCCCTGAGCTCCTTTCTTCAACTCGCTTTCTTTTGAGCTGGCCGCAACACCGCAGGATGGCTTCAGGACCTAATCTGGTTCTGGCACGGCACGCTGAGCCTTTGGTTAATTCCTCTTCCTGGTGGGAAATGAGAGTTAAATTTGCCCGTCCAGACACCTCCAGCTAGCCTCTCATTGGTTCTCGCTATTCCTGTTCATCTTCCGCAGAAATTGCAAACTGGGCCAAACAGGAGGTTAAAGGCGCTGACTCTCCAAGTCGGGAGAGTGTTAGTAAAGCGTCTGGAATGTTGCACCCGAGTACCAGGGGAGGAAAACTGAGACATATTTGAACACGTCTCCCGATCACATGGTTGATCATACTTGGGTTCCACATGCATGTTTTAGCTGAAGGAAGAATACCTTAAACCTGGGTAGTTGAAACCCGTGGAATGGGTACCATGCAATATGACTTCAAAGTGTCTTCATTTGCGCACCGAACCTCTCCAATCCTATCACTGCTGCGTTTATGCCCCTGTACACATACTTGATTCTCTTTTGGAGACATAGCAATCCATAGGTTTTAAGATACTTACTAGTCAGGAACATTCTTAGGCGTTTAATATGGGGTGTTGAGTCCATTTCGTTGAGCAAGGAGTAGCCCTTGTCTATTCCATATTTGGCTTAAGGAACTTTATCTGTGCTCATTTCAATCTCTGGTTTTATGCAGCACCCCAACTCACCTTTCCCCTTAAGCAAGCATAAGTTGGTTTTCTAAATTTGAGACCCTGTTCTGTTCTGTAATTCAGTTCCTGTGTAGCCAAGTTTACATTCCGTGTATTAGTGATATCTTATGATGTTTCTTTTTCTGTGTGACTTATTTCAGTTAGAATCATCATACCTGAATCCACTCATTGTGATGCTAAGGGCCTGATGACATAGATTTCATTGCTGAGTGATATTGCTTTGTAAGTGAATACCACAACTTCTTTATCCATTTTTCACTTTCTGCGATGTTGAACTTGTACTGTAAACGAGGTTCTTGTAAACAGAGCCGTTCCAAACTTTGGGGTGGCTGTGTCTTTTTGATTTTAATTTCCCTAAGCTACAGGACCATAAGTGGCAGTGCCCTAGGCTCTGTTGCTTTGTTTTTTAGATGTTTCAGGAAACACCGTACACTTCTCCCGAGTGTCTGTTGGCAATTTACATCCCGCCCATCAGCATAACAAGGCTCCCAATTCTCCATGGCCTGTCCTGCCTTTCTGGATTTTACACTTTTTTCAGATGGCCCTTTTGACCGGGGGAAAGTGAGACTTCATTGTAGTGCAGATTTCCTTTGCAAGCTTGCTTGGTTGGCCAAAAAGGGCGTATGCGTTTTTTCCTGAATATATTCAGGAAAAAACGCATACGCCCTTTTTGGCCAAGTGCATCATTGTGGACGTTCTGCCTCTTTTCCTATGCTTTCAATGCAATTCCAGTCTACCTCCTGAAATCGGTTTCCTGCAATTCTGCCCCGCTTTCAAGTCCTCTTGGCAGCCTTACTTCAGTCTATTTTTGGACGATAGCTATCATTTATAACTCTGCAGGTTTGTGAATTACAGTGCCCCTGAGCTCCTTTGTTCAACTCACTTTCTTGTGACCTGGCCGCAACACCGCAGGATGGCTTCAGGCCCTAATCTGGTTCCGGCACGGCACGCTGAGCCTTTGGTTATTTCCTCTTCCTGGTGGGAAATGAGAGTTAAATTTGCCCGTCCAGACACCTCCAGCTAGCCTCTCATTGGTTCTCGCTATTCCTGTTCATCTTCCGCAGAAATTGCAAACTGGGCCAAACAGGAGGTTAAAGGCGCTGACTCTCCAAGTGGGGAGAGTGTTAGTAAAGCGTCTGGAATGTTGCACCCGAGTACCAGGGGAGGAAAACTGAGACATATTTGAACACGTCTCCCGATCACATGGTTGATCATACTTGGGTTCCACATGCATGTTTTAGCTGAAGGAAGAATACCTTAAACCTGGAGAGTTAAGACCCGTGTAATGGGTACCATGCAATATGACTTCAAAGGGTCTTCATTTGCTCACCGAACCTCTCCAATCCTATCACTGCTGCGTTTATGCCCCTGTACACATGCTTGATTCTCTTTCGGAGACATAGCAATCCATAGGTTTTTAAGATACTTACTATTCAGGTACATTCTTAGGCGTTTAATATGCGGTGTTGAGTCCATTTCGTTGAGCAAGGAGTAGCTCTTGTCTATTCCATATTTGACTTAAGGAACTTTATCTGTGCTCATTTCAATCTCTGGTTTTATGCAGCACCCCAACTCACCTTTACCCTTAAGCAAGCATAAGTTGGTTTTCTAAATTTGAGACCCTGTTCTGTTCTGTAATTCAGTTCCTGTGTAGCCAAGTTTACATTCCGTGTATTACTGATATCTTATGATGTTTCTTTTTCTGTGTGACTTACTTCAGTTAGAATCATCATACCTGAATCCACTCATTGTGCTGCTAAGGGCCTGATGACACAGATTTCATTGCTGAGTGATATTGCTTTGTAAGTAAATACCACAACTTCTTTATCCATTTTTCACTTTCTGCGATGTTGAACTTGTACTGTAAACGAGGTTCTTGTAAACAGAGCCGTTCCAAACTTTGGGGTGGCTGTGTCTTTTTTATTTTAATTTTCCTAAGCTATAGGACCATAAGTGGAAGTGCCCTAGGTTCTGTTGCTTTGTTTTTTAGATGTTTCAGGAAACACCATACACTTCTTCCGAGTGGTTGTTGGCAATTTACATCCCGCCCATCAGCATAACAAGGCTCCCAGTTCTCCATGGCCTGTCCTGCCTTTCTGGATTTTACACTTTTTTCAGATGGCCCTTTTGAACGGGGGGAAGTGAGACTTCATTGTAGTGCAGATTTCCTTTGCAAGCTTGCTTGGTTGGCCAAAAAGGGCGTATGCGTTTTTTCCTGAATATATTCAGGAAAAAACGCATACGCCCTTTTTGGCCAAGTGCATCATTGTGGACGTTCTGCCTCTTTTCCTATGCTTTCAATGCAATTCCAGTCTACCTCCTGAAATCGGTTTCCTGCAATTCTGCCCCGCTTTCAAGTCCTCTTGGCAGCCTTACTTCAGTCTATTTTTGGACGATAGCTGTCATTTATAACTCTGCAGGTTTGTGAATTACAGTGCCCCTGAGCTCCTTTCTTCAACTCGCATTCTTTTGAGCTGGCCGCAACACCACAGGATGGCTTCAGGCCCTAATCTGGTTCCGGCACGGCACGCTGAGCCTTTGGTTATTTCCTCTTCCTGGTGGGAAATGAGAGTTAAATTTGCCCGTCCAGACACCTCCAGCTAGCCTCTCATTGGTTCTCGCTATTCCTGTTCATCTTCCACAGAAATTGCAACCTGGGCGAAACAGGAGGTTAAAGGGACTGACTCTCCAAGTCGGGAGAGTGTTAGTAAAGCGTCTGGAATGTTGCACCCAAGTATCAGGGTATGAAAACTGAGACATATTTGAACACGTCTCCCGATCACATGGTTGATCATACTCTAGGTTCCACATGCATGTTTTAGCTGAAGGAAGAATACCTTAAACCTGGAGAGTTGAGACCCGTGTAATGCGTACCATGCAAGATGACTTCAAAGGGTCTTCATTTGCTCACCGAACCTCTCCAATCCTATCACTGCTGCGTTTATGCCCCTGTACACATGCTTGATTCTCTTTTGGAGACATAGCAATCCATAGGTTTTCCGATACTTACTAGTCAGGTACATTCTTAGGCGTTTAATATGCGGTGTTGAGTCCATTTCGTTGAGCAAGGAGTAGCTCTTGTCTATTCCATATTTGGCTTAAGGAACTTTATCTGTGCTCATTTCAATCTCTGGTTTTATGCAGCACCCCAACTCACCTTTACCCTTAAGCAAGCATAAGTTGGTTTTCTAAATTTGAGTCCCTGTTCTGTTCTGTAATTCAGTTCCTGTGTAGCCAAGTTTACATTCCGTGTATTACTGACATCTTATGATGTTTCTTTTTCTGTGTGACTTACTTCAGTTAGAATCATCATACCTGAATCCACTCATTGTGCTGCTAAGGGCCTGATGACACAGATTTCATTGCTGAGTGATATTGCTTTGTAAGTAAATACCACAACTTCTTTATCCATTTTTCACTTTCTGCGATGTTGAACTTGTACTGTAAACGAGGTTCTTGTAAACAGAGCCGTTCCAAACTTTGGGGTGGCTGTGTCTTTTTGATTTTAATTTCCCTAAGCTATAGGACCATAAGTGGAAGTGCCCTAGGTTCTGTTGCTTTGTTTTTTAGATGTTTCAGGAAACACCGTACACTTCTCCCAAGTGTCTGTTGGCAATTTACATCCCGCCCATCAGCATAACAAGGCTCCCAGTTCTCAATTGCCTGTTGCCTTTCTGGATTTTACACTTTTTTCAGATGGCCCTTTTGACCGGGGGGAAGTGAGACTTCATTGTAGTGCAGATTTCCTTTGCAAGCTTGCTTGGTTGGCCAAAAAGGGCGTATGCGTTTTTTCCTGAATATATTCAGGAAAAAACGCATACGCCCTTTTTGGCCAAGTGCATCATTGTGGACGTTCTGCCTCTTTTCCTATGCTTTCAATGCAATTCCAGTCTACCTCCTGAAATCGGTTTCCTGCAATTCTGCCCCGCTTTCAAGTCCTCTTGGCAGCCTTACTTCAGTCTATTTTTGGACGATAGCTGTCATTTATAACTTTGCAGTTTTGTGAATTACAGTGCCCCTGAGCTCCTTTCTTCAACTCGCTTTCTTGTGACCTGGCCGCAACACCGCAGGATGGCTTCAGGCCCTAATCTGGTTCCGGCCCGGCATGCTGAGCCTTTGGTTAATTCCTCTTCCTGGTGGGAAATGAGAGTTAAATTTGCCCGTCCAGACACCTCCAGCTAGCCTCTCATTGGTTCTCGCTATTCCTGTTCATCTTCCGCAGAAATTGCAAACTGGGCCAAACAGGAGGTTAAAGGCGCTGACTCTCCAAGTGGGGAGAGTGTTAGTAAAGCGTCTGGAATGTTGCACCCGAGTACCAGGGGAGGAAAACTGAGACATATTTGAACACGACTCCCGATCACATGGTTGATCATACTCTAGGTTCCACATGCATGTTTTAGCTGAAGGAAGAATACCTTAAACCTGGAGAGTTGAGACCCGTGTAATGGGTACCATGCAATATGACTTCAAAGGGTCTTCATTTGCTCACCGAACCTCTCCAATCCTATCACTGCTGCGTTTATGCCCCTGTACACATGCTTGATTCTCTTTTGGAGACATAGCAATCCATAGGTTTTAAGATACTTACTAGTCAGGTACATTCTTAGGCGTTTAATATGCCGTGTTGAGTCCATTTCGTTGAGCAAGGAGTAGCTCTTGTCTATTCCATATTTGGCTTAAGGAACTTTATCTGTGCTCATTTCAATCTCTGGTTTTATGCAGCACCCCAACTCACCTTTACCCTTAAGCAAGCATAAGTTGGTTTTCTAAATTTGAGACCCTGTTCTGTTCTGTAATTCAGTTCCTGTGTAGCCAAGTTTACATTCCGTGTATTACTGATATCTTATGATGTTTCTTTTTCTGTGTGACTTATTTCAGTTAGAATCATCATACCTGAATCCACTCATTGTGATGCTAAGGGCCTGATGACATAGATTTCATTGCTGAGTGATATTGCTTTGTAAGTAAATACCACAACTTCTTTATCCATTTTTCACTTTCTGCGATGTTGAACTTGTACTGTAAACGAGGTTCTTGTAAACAGAGGCGTCCCAAACTTTGGGGTGGCTGTGTCTTTTTGATTTTAATTTCCCTAAGCTATAGGACCATAAGCGGCAGTGCCCTAGGCTCTGTTGCTTTGTTTTTTAGATGTTTCAGGAAACACCATACACTTCTCCCGAGTGTCTGTTGGCAATTTACATCCCGCCCATCAGCATAACAAGGCTCCAAGTTCTCCATGGCCTGTCCTGCCTTTCTGGATTTTACACTTTTTTCAGATGGCCCTTTTGACCGGGGGGAAGTGAGACTTCATTGTAGTGCAGATTTCCTTTGAAAGCTTGCTTGGTTGGCCAAAAAGGGCGTATGCGTTTTTTCCTGAATATATTCAGGAAAAAACGCATACGCCCTTTTTGGCCAAGTGCATCATTGTGGACGTTCTGCCTCTTTTCCTATGCTTTCAATGCAATTCCAGTCTACCTCCTGAAATCGGTTTCCTGCAATTCTGCCCCGCTTTCAAGTCCTCTTGGCAGCCTTACTTCAGTCTATTTTTGGACGATAGCTGTCATTTATAACTCTGCAGGTTTGTGCATTACAGTGCCCCTGAGCTCCTTTCTTCAACTCGCTTTCTTGTGACCTGGCCGCAACACCGCAGGATGGCATCAGGCCCTAATCTGGTTCCGGCCCGGCATGCTGAGCCTTTGGTTAATTCCTCTTCCTGGTGGGAAATGAGAGTTAAATTTGCCCGTCCAGACACCTCCAGCTAGCCTCTCATTGGTTCTCGCTATTCCTGTTCATCTTCCGCAGAAATTGCAAACTGGGCCAAACAGGAGGATAAAGGCGCTGACTCTCCAAGTGGGGAGAGTGTTAGTAAAGCGTCTGGAATGTTGCACCCGAGTACCAGGGGAGGAAAACTGAGACATATTTGAACACGTCTCCCGTTCACATGGTTGATCATACTTGGGTTCCACATGCATGTTTTAGCTGAAGGAAGAATACCTTAAACCTGGAGAGTTGAGACCCGTGTAATGGGTACCATGCAATATGACTTCAAAGGGTCTTCATTTGCTCACCGAACCTCTCCAATCCTATCACTGCTGCGTTTATGCCCCTGTACACATGCTTGATTCTCTTTCGGAGACATAGCAATCCATAGGTTTTACGATACTTACTAGTCAGGTACATTCTTAGGCGTTTAATATGCGGTGTTGAGTCCATTTCGTTGAGCAAGGAGTAGCTCTTGTCTATTCCATATTTGACTTAAGGAACTTTATCTGTGCTCATTTCAATCTCTGGTTTTATGCAGCACCCCAACTCACCTTTACCCTTAAGCAAGCATAAGTTGGTTTTCTAAATTTGAGACCCTGTTCTGTTCTGTAATTCAGTTCCTGTGTAGCCAAGTTTACATTCCGTGTATTACTGATATCTTATGATGTTTCTTTTTCTGTGTGACTTATTTCAGTTAGAATCAACATACCTGAATCCACTCATTGTGATGCTAAGGGCCTGATGACATAGATTTCATTGCTGAGTGATATTGCTTTGTAAGTAAATACCACAACTTCTTTATCCATTTTTCACATTCTGCGATGTTGAACTTGTACGGTAAACGAGGTTCTTGTAAACAGAGGCGTCCCAAACTTTGGGGTGGCTGTGTCTTTTTGATTTTAATTTCCCTAAGCTATAGGACCATAAGTGGCAGTGCCCTAGGCTCTGTTGCTTTGTTTTTTAGATGTTTCAGGAAACACCATACACTTCTCCCAAGTGTCTGTTGGCAATTTACATCCCGCCCATCAGCATAACAAGGCTCCCAGTTCTCAATTGCCTGTTGCCTTTCTGGATTTTACACTTTTTTCAGATGGCCCTTTTGACCGGGGGGAAGTGAGACTTCATTGTAGTGCAGATTTCCTTTGCAAGCTTGCTTGGTTGGCCAAAAAGGGCGTATGCGTTTTTTCCTGAATATATTCAGGAAAAAACGCATACGCCCTTTTTGGCCAAGTGCATCATTGTGGACGTTCTGCCTCTTTTCCTATGCTTTCAATGCAATTCCAGTCTACCTCCTGAAATTGGTTTCCTGCAATTCTGCCCCGCTTTCAAGTCCTCTTGGCAGCCTTACTTCAGTCTATTTTTGGACGATAGCTGTCATTTATAACTCTGCAGGTTTGTGCATTACAGTGCCCCTGAGCTCCTTTCTTCAACTCGCTTTCTTGTGACCTGGCCGCAACACCGCAGGATGGCTTCAGGCCCTAATCTGGTTCCGGCACGGCACGCTGAGCCTTTGGTTATTTCCTCTTCCTGGTGGGAAATGAGAGTTAAATTTGCCCGTCCAGACACCTCCAGCTAGTCTCTCATTGGTTCTCGCTATTCCTGTTCTTCTTCCGCAGAAATTGCAAACTGGGCCAAACAGGAGGTTAAAGGCGCTGACTCTCCAAGTGGGGAGAGTGTTAGTAAAGCGTCTGGAATGTTGCACCCGAGTACCAGGGGAGGAAAACTGAGACATATTTGAACACGTCTCCCGTTCACATGGTTGATCATACTTGGGTTCCACATGCATGTTTTAGCTGAAGGAAGAATACCTTAAACCTGGAGAGTTAAGACCCGTGTAATGGGTACCATGCAATATGACTTCAAAGGGTCTTCATTTGCTCACCGAACCTCTCCAATCCTATCACTGCTGCGTTTATGCCCCTGTACACATGCTTCATTCTCTTTCGGAGACATAGCAATTCTTAGGTTTTAAGATACTTACAAGTCAGGTACATTCTTAGGCGTTTAATATGCGGTGTTGAGTCCATTTCGTTGAGCAAGGAGTAGCTCTTGTCTATTCCATATTTGGCTTAAGGAACTTTATCTGTGCTCATTTCAATCTCTGGTTTTATGCAGCACCCCAACTCACCTATACCCTTAAGCAAGCATAAGTTGTTTTTCTAAATTTGAGACCCTGTTCTGTTCTGTAATTCAGTTCCTGTGTAGCCAAGTTTCCATTCCGTGTATTACTGATATCTTATGATGTTTCTTTTTCTGTGTGACTTATTTCAGTTAGAATCATCATACCTGAATCCACTCATTGTGATGCTAAGGGCCTGATGACATAGATTTCATTGCTGAGTGATATTGCTTTGTAAGTAAATACCACAACTTCTTTATCCATTTTTCACTTTCTGCGATGTTGAACTTGTACTGTAAACGAGGTTCTTGTAAACAGAGGTGTCCCAAACTTTGGGGTGGCTGTGTCTTTTTGATTTTAATTTCCCTAAGCTATAGGACCATAAGTGGCAGTGCCCTAGGCTCTGTTGCTTTGTTTTTTAGATGTTTCAGGAAACACCATACACTTCTCCCAAGTGTCTGTTGGCAATTTACATCCCGCCCATCAGCATAACAAGGCTCCCAGTTCTCCATGGCCTGTCCTGCCTTTCTGGATTTTACACTTTTTTCAGATGGCCCTTTTGACCGGGGGGAAGTGAGACTTCATTGTAGTGCAGATTTCCTTTACAAGCTTGCTTGGTTGGCCAAAAAGGGCGTATGCGTTTTTTCCTGAATATATTCAGGAAAAAACGCATACGCCCTTTTTGGCCAAGTGCATCATTGTGGACGTTCTGCCTCTTTTCCTATGCTTTCAATGCAATTCCAGTCTACCTCCTGAAATCGGTTTCCTGCAATTCTGCCCCGCTTTCAAGTCCTCTTGGCAGCCTTACTTCAGTCTATTTTTGGACGATAGCTGTCATTTATAACTCTGCAGGTTTGTGAATTACAGTGCCCCTGAGCTCCTTTCTTCAACTCGCTTTCTTGTGACCTGGCCGCAACACCGCAGGATGGCTTCAGGCCCTAATCTGGTTCCGGCCCGGCATGCTGATCCTTTGGTTAATTCCTCTTCCTGGTGGGAAATGAGAGTTAAATTTGCCCGTTCAGACACCTCCAGCTAGTCTCTCATTGGTTCTCGCTATTCCTGTTCATCTTCCGCAGAAATTGCAAACTGGGCCAAACAGGAGGTTAAAGGCGCTGACTCTCCAAGTGGGGAGAGTGTTAGTAAAGCGTCTGGAATGTTGCACCCGAGTACCAGGGGAGGAAAACTGAGACATATTTGAACACGTCTCCCGTTCACATGGTTGATCATACTCTGGGTTCCACATGCATGTTTTAGCTGAAGGAAGAATACCTTAAACCTGGAGAGTTGAGACCCGTGGAATGGGTACCATGCAATATGACTTCAAAGGGTCTTCATTTGCTCACCGAACCTCTCCAATCCTATCACTGCTGCGTTTATGCCCCTGTACACACGCTTGATTCTCTTTTGGAGACATAGCAATCCATAGGTTTTAAGATACTTACTAGTCAGGTACATTCTTAGGCGTTTAATATGGGGTGTTGAGTCCATTTCGTTGAGCAAGGAGTAGCTCTTGTCTATTCCATATTTGGCTGAAGGAACTTTATCTGTGCTCATTTCAATCTCTGGTTTTATGCAGCACCCCAACTCACCTTTCCCCTTAAGCAAGCATAAGTTTTTTTTCTAAATTTGAGACCCTGTTCTGTTTTGGAATGCAGTTCCTGTGTAGCCAAGTTTACATTCCGTGTATTAGTGATATCTTATGATGTTTCTTTTTCTGTGTGATTTATTTCACTTAGAATCATCGTACCTGAATCCACTCATTATGCTGCTACGGGCCTGATGACATAGATTTCATTGCTGAGTGATACTGCATTGTACGTAAGTACCACAAGTTCTTTATCCATTTTTCACTTTCTGTGATATTGAACTTGTACAGTAAACGAGGTTCTTGTAAACGGAGGCGTCCCAAACTTTGGGGTGGCTGTGTCTTTTTGATTTTAATTTCCCTAAGCTATAGGACCATAAGTGGAAGTGCCCTAGGCTCTGTTGCTTTGTTTTTTAGATGTTTCAGGAAACACCATACACTTCTCCCAAGTGTCTGTTGGCAATTTACATCCCGCCCATCAACATAACAAGGCTCCCAGTTCTCCATGGCCTGTCCTGCCTTTCTGGATTTTACACTTTTTTCAGATGGCCCTTTTGACAGGGGGGAAGTGAGACTTCATTGTAGTGCAGATTTCCTTTGCAAGCTTGCTTGGTTGGCCAAAAAGGGCGTATGCGTTTTTTCCTGAATATATTCAGGAAAAAACGCATACGCCCTTTTTGGCCAAGTGCATCATTGTGGACGTTCTGCCTCTTTTCCTATGCTTTCAATGCAATTCCAGTCTACCTCCTGAAATCGGTTTCCTGCAATTCTGCCCCGCTTTCATGTCCTCTTGGCAGCCTTACTTCAGTCTATTTTTGGACGATAGCTGTCATTTATAACTCTGCAGGTTTGTGAATTACAGTGCCCCTGAGCTCCTTTCTTCAACTTGCTTTCTTGTGACCTGGCCGCAAAACCGCAGGATGGCTTCAGGCCCTAATCTGGTTCCGGCACGGCACGCTGAGCCTTTGGTTATTTCCTCTTCCTGGTGGGAAATGAGAGTTAAATTTGCCCGTCCAGACACCTCCAGCTAGTCTCTCATTGGTTCTCGCTATTCCTGTTCATCTTCCGCAGAAATTGCAAACTGGGCCAAACAGGAGGTTAAAGGCGCTGACTCTCCAAGTGGGGAGAGTGCTAGTAAAGCGTCTGGAATGTTGCACCCGAGTACCAGGGGAGGAAAACTGAGACATATTTGAACACGTCTCCCGTTCACATGGTTGATCATACTTGGGTTCCACATGCATGTTTTAGCTGAAGGAAGAATACCTTAAACCTGGAGAGTTAAGACCCGTGTAATGGGTACCATGCAATATGACTTCAAAGGGTCTTCATTTGCTCACCGAACCTCTCCAATCCTATCACTGCTGCGTTTATGCCCCTGTACACATGCTTGATTCTCTTTCGGAGACATAGCAATCCATAGGTTTTAAGATACTTACTAGTCAGGTACATTCTTAGGCGTTTAATATGCGGTGTTGAGTCCATTTCGTTGAGCAAGGAGTAGCTCTTGTCTATTCCATATTTGACTTAAGGAACTTTATCTGTGCTCATTTCAATCTCTGGTTTTATGCAGCACCCCAACTCACCTTTCCCCTGAAGCAAGCATAAGTTGGTTTTCTAAATTTGAGACCCTGTTCTGTTCTGTAATTCAGTTCCTGTGTAGCCAAGTTTCCATTCCGTGTATTACTGATATCTTATGATGTTTCTTTTTCTGTGTGACTTACTTCAGTTAGAATCGTCATACCTGAATCCACTCATTGTGCTGCTAAGGGCCTGATGACACAGATTTCATTGCTGAGTGATATTGCTTTGTAAGTAAATACCACAACTTCTTTATCCATTTTTCACTTTCTGCGATGTTGAACTTGTACTGTAAACGAGGTTCTTGTAAACAGAGGCGTCTCAAACTTTGGGGTGGCTGTGTCTTTTTGATTTTAATTTCCCTAAGCTATAGGACCATAAGTGGAAGTGCCCTAGGTTCTGTTGCTTTGTTTTTTAGATGTTTCAGGAAACACCATACACTTCTCCCGAGTGGTTGTTGGCAATTTACATCCCGCCCATCAGCATATCAAGGCTCCCAGTTCTCCATGGCCTGTCCTGCCTTTCTGGATTTTACACTTTTTTGAGATGGCCCTTTTGACCGGGGGGAAGTGAGACTTCATTGTAGTGCAGATTTCCTTTGCAAGCTTGCTTGGTTGGCCAAAAAGGGCGTATGCGTTTTTTCCTGAATATATTCAGGAAAAAACGCATACGCCCTTTTTGGCCAAGTGCATCATTGTGGACGTTCTGCCTCTTTTCCTATGCTTTCAATGCAATTCCAGTCTACCTCCTGAAATCGGTTTCCTGCAATTCTGCCCCGCTTTCAAGTCCTCTTGGCAGCCTTACTTCAGTCTATTTTTGGACGATAGCTGTCATTTATAACTCTGCAGGTTTGTGAATTACAGTGCCCCTGAGCTCCTTTCTTCAACTCGCTTTCTTTTGAGCTGGCCGCAACACCGCAGGATGGCTTCAGGCCCTAATCTGGTTCCGGTACGGCACGCTGAGCCTTTGGTTATTTCCTCTTCCTGGTGGGAAATGAGAGTTAAATTTGCCCGTCCAGACACCTTCAGCTAGCCTCTCATTGGTTCTCGCTATTCCTGTTCATCTTCCACAGAAATTGCAAACTGGGCCAAACAGGAGGTTAAAGGCGCTGACTCTCCAAGTGGGGAGAGTGTTAGTAAAGCGTCTGGAATGTTGCACCCGAGTACCTGGGGAGGAAAACTGAGACATATTTGAACACGTCTCCCGTTCACATGGTTGATCATACTCTGGGTTCCACATGCATGTTTGAGCTGAAGGAAGAATACCTTAAACCTGGAGAGTTGAGACCCGTGGAATGGGTACCATGCAATATGACTTCAAAGGGTCTTCATTTGCTCACCGAACCTCTCCAATCCTATCACTGCTGCGTTTATGCCCCTGTACACACGCTTGATTCTCTTTTGGAGACATAGCAATCCATAGGTTTCAAGATATTTACTAGTCAGGTACATTCTTAGGCGTTTAATATGGGGTGTTGAGTCCATTTCGTTGAGCAAGGAGTAGCTCTTGTCTATTCCATATTTGGCATAAGGAACTTTATCTGTGCTCATTTCAATCTCTGGTTTTATGCAGCACCCCAACTCACCTTTCCCCTTAAGCAAGAATAAGTTGTTTTTCTAAATTTGAGACCCTGTTCTGTTCTGTAATTCAGTTTCTGTGTAGCCAAGTTTACATTCCGTGTATTACTGATATCTTATGATGTTTCTTTTTCTGTGTGACTTATTTCAGTTAGAATCATCGTACCTGAATCTACTCATTATGCTGCTACGGGCCTGATGACATAGATTTCATTGCTGAGTGATACTGCATTGTACGTAAGTACCACAACTTCTTTATCCATTTTTCACTTTCTGCGATGTTGAACTTGTACTGTAAACGAGGTTCTTGTAAACAGAGCCGTTCCAAACTTTGGGGTGGCTGTGTCTTTTTGATTTTAATTTCCCTAAGCTATAGGACCATAAGTGGAAGTGCCCTAGGCTCTGTTGCTTTGTTTTTTAGATGTTTCAGGAAACACCATACACTTCTCCTGAGTGTCTGTTGGCAATTTACATCCCGCCCATCAGCATAACAAGGCTCCCAGTTCTCAATGGCCTGTTGCCTTTCTGGATTTTACACTTTTTTCAGATGGCCCTTTTGACCGGGCGGAAGTGAGACTTCATTGTAGTGCAGATTTCCTTTGCAAGCTTGCTTGGTTGGCCAAAAAGGGCGTATGCGTTTTTTCCTGAATATATTCAAGAAAAAACGCATACGCCCTTTTTGGCCAAGTGCATCATTGTGGACGTTCTGCCTCTTTTCCTATGCTTTCAATGCAATTCCAGTCTACCTCCTGAAATCGGTTTCCTGCAATTCTGCCCCGCTTTCAAGTCCTCTTGGCAGCCTTACTTCAGTCTATTTTTGGACGATAGCTGTCATTTATAACTCTGCAGGTTTGTGAATTACAGTGCCCCTGAGCTCCTTTCTTCAACTCGCTTTCTTTTGAGCTGGCCGCAACACCGCAGGATGGCTTCAGGCCCTAATCTGGTTCCGGTACGGCACGCTGAGCCTTTGGTTATTTCCTCTTCCTGGTGGGAAATGAGAGTTAAATTTGCCCTTCCAGACACCTCCAGCTAGCCTCTCATTGGTTCTCGCTATTCCTGTTCATCTTCCGCAGAAATTGCAAACTGGGCCAAACAGGAGGTTAAAGGCGCTGACTCTCCAAGTGGGGAGAGTGTTAGTAAAGCGTCTGGAATGTTGCACCCGAGTACCAGGGGAGGAAAACTGAGACATATTTGAACACGTCTCCCGTTCACATGGTTGATCATACTTGGGTTCCACATGCATGTTTTAGCTGAAGGAAGAATACCTTAAACCTGGAGAGTTGAGACCCGTGTAATGGGTACCATGCAATATGACTTCAAAGGGTCTTCATTTGCTCACCGAACCTCTCCAATCCTATCACTGCTGCGTTTATGCCCCTGTACACATACTTGATTCTCTTTTGGAGACATAGCAATCCATAGGTTTTACGATACTTACTAGTCAGGTACATTCTTAGGCGTTTAATATGCGGTGTTGAGTCCATTTCGTTGAGCAAGGAGTAGCTCTTGTCTATTCCATATTTGACTTAAGGAACTTTATCTGTGCTCATTTCAATCTCTGGTTTTATGCAGCACCCCAACTCACCTTTACCCTTAAGCAAGCATAAGTTGGTTTTCTAAATTTGAGACCCTGTTCTGTTCTGTAATTCAGTTCCTGTGTAGCCAAGTTTCCATTCCGTGTATTACTGATATCTTATGATGTTTCTTTTTCTGTGTGACTTATTTCAGTTAGAATCATCATACCTGAATCCACTCATTGTGATGCTAAGGGCCTGATGACATAGATTTCATTGCTGAGTGATATTGCTTTGTAAATAAATACCACAACTTCTTTATCCATTTTTCACTTTCTGCGATGTTGAACTTGTACTGTAAACGAGGTTCTTGTAAACAGAGGCGTCCCAAACTTTGGGGTGGCTGTGTCTTTTTGATTTTAATTTCCCTAAGCTATAGGACCATAAGTGGAAGTGCCCTAGGCTCTGTTGCTTTGTTTTTTAGATGTTTCAGGAAACACCATACACTTCTCCCGAGTGTCTGTTGGCAATTTACATCCCGCCCATCAGCATAACAAGGCTCCCAGTTCTCAATTGCCTGTTGCCTCTCTGGATTTTACACTTTTTTCAGATGGCCCTTTTGACCGGGGGGAAGTGAGACTTCATTGTAGTGCAGATTTCCTTTGCAAGCTTGCTTGGTTGGCCAAAAAGGGCGTATGCGTTTTTTCCTGAATATATTCAGGAAAAAACGCATACGCCCTTTTTGGCCAAGTGCATCATTGTGGACGTTCTGCCTCTTTTCCTATGCTTTCAATGCAATTCCAGTCTACCTCCTGAAATCGGTTTCCTGCAATTCTGCCCCGCTTTCAAGTCCTCTTGGCAGCCTTACTTCAGTCTATTTTTGGACGATAGCTGTCATTTATAACTCTGCAGGTTTGTGAATTACAGTGCCCCTGAGCTCCTTTCTTCAACTCGATTTCTTGTGATCTGGCCGCAACACCGCAGGATGGCTTCAGGCCCTAATCTGGTTCCGGCACGGCACGCTGAGCCTTTGGTTATTTCCTCTTCCTGGTGGGAAATGAGAGTTAAATTTGCCCGTCCAGACACCTCCAGCTAGTCTCTCATTGGTTCTCGCTATTCCTGTTCATCTTCCGCAGAAATTGCAAACTGGGCCAAACAGGAGGTTAAAGGCGCTGACTCTCCAAGTGGGGAGAGTGCTAGTAAAGCGTCTGGAATGTTGCACCCGAGTACCAGGGGAGGAAAACTGAGACATATTTGAACACGTCTCCCGTTCACATGGTTGATCATACTTGGGTTCCACATGCATGTTTTAGCTGAAGGAAGAATACCTTAAACCTGGAGAGTTAAGACCCGTGTAATGGGTACCATGCAATATGACTTCAAAGGGTCTTCATTTGCTCACCGAACCTCTCCAATCCTATCACTGCTGCGTTTATGCCCCTGTACACATGCTTGATTCTCTTTCGGAGACATAGCAATCCATAGGTTTTAAGATACTTACTAGTCAGGTACATTCTTAGGCGTTTAATATGCGGTGTTGAGTCCATTTCGTTGAGCAAGGAGTAGCTCTTGTCTATTCCATATTTGACTTAAGGAACTTTATCTGTGCTCATTTCAATCTCTGGTTTTATGCAGCACCCCAACTCACCTTTCCCCTGAAGCAAGCATAAGTTGGTTTTCTAAATTTGAGACCCTGTTCTGTTCTGTAATTCAGTTCCTGTGTAGCCAAGTTTCCATTCCGTGTATTACTGATATCTTATGATGTTTCTTTTTCTGTGTGACTTACTTCAGTTAGAATCGTCATACCTGAATCCACTCATTGTGCTGCTAAGGGCCTGATGACACAGATTTCATTGCTGAGTGATATTGCTTTGTAAGTAAATACCACAACTTCTTTATCCATTTTTCACTTTCTGCGATGTTGAACTTGTACTGTAAACGAGGTTCTTGTAAACAGAGGCGTCTCAAACTTTGGGGTGGCTGTGTCTTTTTGATTTTAATTTCCCTAAGCTATAGGACCATAAGTGGAAGTGCCCTAGGTTCTGTTGCTTTGTTTTTTAGATGTTTCAGGAAACACCATACACTTCTCCCGAGTGGTTGTTGGCAATTTACATCCCGCCCATCAGCATATCAAGGCTCCCAGTTCTCCATGGCCTGTCCTGCCTTTCTGGATTTTACACTTTTTTGAGATGGCCCTTTTGACCGGGGGGAAGTGAGACTTCATTGTAGTGCAGATTTCCTTTGCAAGCTTGCTTGGTTGGCCAAAAAGGGCGTATGCGTTTTTTCCTGAATATATTCAGGAAAAAACGCATACGCCCTTTTTGGCCAAGTGCATCATTGTGGACGTTCTGCCTCTTTTCCTATGCTTTCAATGCAATTCCAGTCTACCTCCTGAAATCGGTTTCCTGCAATTCTGCCCCGCTTTCAAGTCCTCTTGGCAGCCTTACTTCAGTCTATTTTTGGACGATAGCTGTCATTTATAACTCTGCAGGTTTGTGAATTACAGTGCCCCTGAGCTCCTTTCTTCAACTCGCTTTCTTTTGAGCTGGCCGCAACACCGCAGGATGGCTTCAGGCCCTAATCTGGTTCCGGTACGGCACGCTGAGCCTTTGGTTATTTCCTCTTCCTGGTGGGAAATGAGAGTTAAATTTGCCCGTCCAGACACCTTCAGCTAGCCTCTCATTGGTTCTCGCTATTCCTGTTCATCTTCCACAGAAATTGCAAACTGGGCCAAACAGGAGGTTAAAGGCGCTGACTCTCCAAGTGGGGAGAGTGTTAGTAAAGCGTCTGGAATGTTGCACCCGAGTACCTGGGGAGGAAAACTGAGACATATTTGAACACGTCTCCCGTTCACATGGTTGATCATACTCTGGGTTCCACATGCATGTTTGAGCTGAAGGAAGAATACCTTAAACCTGGAGAGTTGAGACCCGTGGAATGGGTACCATGCAATATGACTTCAAAGGGTCTTCATTTGCTCACCGAACCTCTCCAATCCTATCACTGCTGCGTTTATGCCCCTGTACACACGCTTGATTCTCTTTTGGAGACATAGCAATCCATAGGTTTCAAGATATTTACTAGTCAGGTACATTCTTAGGCGTTTAATATGGGGTGTTGAGTCCATTTCGTTGAGCAAGGAGTAGCTCTTGTCTATTCCATATTTGGCATAAGGAACTTTATCTGTGCTCATTTCAATCTCTGGTTTTATGCAGCACCCCAACTCACCTTTCCCCTTAAGCAAGAATAAGTTGTTTTTCTAAATTTGAGACCCTGTTCTGTTCTGTAATTCAGTTTCTGTGTAGCCAAGTTTACATTCCGTGTATTACTGATATCTTATGATGTTTCTTTTTCTGTGTGACTTATTTCAGTTAGAATCATCGTACCTGAATCTACTCATTATGCTGCTACGGGCCTGATGACATAGATTTCATTGCTGAGTGATACTGCATTGTACGTAAGTACCACAACTTCTTTATCCATTTTTCACTTTCTGCGATGTTGAACTTGTACTGTAAACGAGGTTCTTGTAAACAGAGCCGTTCCAAACTTTGGGGTGGCTGTGTCTTTTTGATTTTAATTTCCCTAAGCTATAGGACCATAAGTGGAAGTGCCCTAGGCTCTGTTGCTTTGTTTTTTAGATGTTTCAGGAAACACCATACACTTCTCCTGAGTGTCTGTTGGCAATTTACATCCCGCCCATCAGCATAACAAGGCTCCCAGTTCTCAATGGCCTGTTGCCTTTCTGGATTTTACACTTTTTTCAGATGGCCCTTTTGACCGGGCGGAAGTGAGACTTCATTGTAGTGCAGATTTCCTTTGCAAGCTTGCTTGGTTGGCCAAAAAGGGCGTATGCGTTTTTTCCTGAATATATTCAAGAAAAAACGCATACGCCCTTTTTGGCCAAGTGCATCATTGTGGACGTTCTGCCTCTTTTCCTATGCTTTCAATGCAATTCCAGTCTACCTCCTGAAATCGGTTTCCTGCAATTCTGCCCCGCTTTCAAGTCCTCTTGGCAGCCTTACTTCAGTCTATTTTTGGACGATAGCTGTCATTTATAACTCTGCAGGTTTGTGAATTACAGTGCCCCTGAGCTCCTTTCTTCAACTCGCTTTCTTTTGAGCTGGCCGCAACACCGCAGGATGGCTTCAGGCCCTAATCTGGTTCCGGTACGGCACGCTGAGCCTTTGGTTATTTCCTCTTCCTGGTGGGAAATGAGAGTTAAATTTGCCCTTCCAGACACCTCCAGCTAGCCTCTCATTGGTTCTCGCTATTCCTGTTCATCTTCCGCAGAAATTGCAAACTGGGCCAAACAGGAGGTTAAAGGCGCTGACTCTCCAAGTGGGGAGAGTGTTAGTAAAGCGTCTGGAATGTTGCACCCGAGTACCAGGGGAGGAAAACTGAGACATATTTGAACACGTCTCCCGTTCACATGGTTGATCATACTTGGGTTCCACATGCATGTTTTAGCTGAAGGAAGAATACCTTAAACCTGGAGAGTTGAGACCCGTGTAATGGGTACCATGCAATATGACTTCAAAGTGTCTTCATTTGCTCACCGAACCTCTCCAATCCTATCACTGCTGCGTTTATGCCCCTGTACACATACTTGATTCTCTTTTGGAGACATAGCAATCCATAGGTTTTACGATACTTACTAGTCAGGTACATTCTTAGGCGTTTAATATGCGGTGTTGAGTCCATTTCGTTGAGCAAGGAGTAGCTCTTGTCTATTCCATATTTGACTTAAGGAACTTTATCTGTGCTCATTTCAATCTCTGGTTTTATGCAGCACCCCAACTCACCTTTACCCTTAAGCAAGCATAAGTTGGTTTTCTAAATTTGAGACCCTGTTCTGTTCTGTAATTCAGTTCCTGTGTAGCCAAGTTTCCATTCCGTGTATTACTGATATCTTATGATGTTTCTTTTTCTGTGTGACTTATTTCAGTTAGAATCATCATACCTGAATCCACTCATTGTGATGCTAAGGGCCTGATGACATAGATTTCATTGCTGAGTGATATTGCTTTGTAAATAAATACCACAACTTCTTTATCCATTTTTCACTTTCTGCGATGTTGAACTTGTACTGTAAACGAGGTTCTTGTAAACAGAGGCGTCCCAAACTTTGGGGTGGCTGTGTCTTTTTGATTTTAATTTCCCTAAGCTATAGGACCATAAGTGGCAGTGCCCTAGGCTCTGTTGCTTTGTTTTTTAGATGTTTCAGGAAACACCATACACTTCTCCCGAGTGTCTGTTGGCAATTTACATCCCGCCCATCAGCATAACAAGGCTCCCAGTTCTCAATTGCCTGTTGCCTCTCTGGATTTTACACTTTTTTCAGATGGCCCTTTTGACCGGGGGGAAGTGAGACTTCATTGTAGTGCAGATTTCCTTTGCAAGCTTGCTTGGTTGGCCAAAAAGGGCGTATGCGTTTTTTCCTGAATATATTCAGGAAAAAACGCATACGCCCTTTTTGGCCAAGTGCATCATTGTGGACGTTCTGCCTCTTTTCCTATGCTTTCAATGCAATTCCAGTCTACCTCCTGAAATCGGTTTCCTGCAATTCTGCCCCGCTTTCAAGTCCTCTTGGCAGCCTTACTTCAGTCTATTTTTGGACGATAGCTGTCATTTATAACTGCAGGTTTGTGAATTACAGTGCCCCTGAGCTCCTTTCTTCAACTCGGTTTCTTTTGAGCTGGCCGCAACACCGCAGGATGGCTTCAGGCCCTAATCTGGTTCCGGTACGGAACGCTGAGCCTTTGGTTATTTCCTCTTCCTGTTGCAAAATGAGAGTTAAATTTGCCCGTCCAGACACCTGCAGCTAGCCTATCATTGGTTCTCGCTATTCCTGTTCATCTTCCGCAGAAATTGCAAACTGTGCCAAACAGGAGGTTAAAGGCGCTGACTCTCCATGTGGGGAGAGTGTTAGTAAAGCGTCTGGAATGTTGCACCCGAGTACCAGGGGAGGAAAACTGAGACATATTTGAACACGTCTCCCGATCACATGGTTGATCATACTCTGGGTTCCACATGCATGTTTTAGCTGAAGGAAGAATACCTAAAACCTGGGTAGTTGAAACCCGTGGAATGGGTACCATGCAATATGACTTCAAAGGGTCTTCATTTGCTCACCGAACCTCTCCAATCCTATCACTGCTGCGTTTATGCCCCTGTACACATGCTTGATTCTCTTTCGGAGACATAGCAATCCATAGGTTTTAAGATACTTACTAGTCAGGTACATTCTTAGGTGTTTAATATGCGGTGTTGAGTCCATTTCGTTGAGCAAGGAGTAGCTCTTGTCTATTCCATATTTGGCTTAAGGAACTTTATCTGTGATCATTTCAATCTCTGGCTTTATGCAGCAACCCAACTCACCTTTCCCCTTAAGCAAGCATAAGTTGTTTTTCTAAATTTGAGAACCTTTTCTGTTTTGGAATTCAGTTCCTGTGTAGCCAAGTTTACATTCCGTGTATTAGTGATATCTTATGATGTTTCTTTTTCTGTGTGACTTATTTCAGTTAGAATCATCGTACCTGAATCTACTCATTATGCTGCTACGGGCCTGATGACACAGATTTCATTGCTGAGTGATACTGCATTGTACGTAAGTACCACAAGTTCTTTATCCATTTTTCACTTTCTGCGATGTTGAACTTGTACTGTAAACGAGGTTCTTGTAAACAGAGGCGTCCCAAACTTTGGGGTGGCTGTGTCTTTTTGATTTTAATTTCCCTAAGCTATAGGACCATAAGTGGAAGTGCCCTAGGCTCTGTTGCTTTGTTTTTTAGATGTTTCAGGAAACACCATACACTTCTCCCGAGTGTCTGTTGGCAAATTACATCCCGCCCATCAGCATAACAAGGCTCCCAATTCTCAATGGCCTGTTGCCTTTCTGGATTTTACACTTTTTTCAGATGGCCCTTTTGACCGGGGGGAAGTGAGACTTCATTGTAGTGCAGATTTCCTTTGCAAGCTTGCTTGGTTGGCCAAAAAGGGCGTATGCGTTTTTTCCTGAATATATTCAGGAAAAATTTTCCCGTCTAGACACCTCCAGCTAGCCTCTCATTGGTTCTCGCTATTCCTGTTCATCTTCCGCAGAAATTGCAAACTGGGTCAAACAGGTGGTTAAAGGCGCTGACTCTCCAAGTGGGGAGAGTGTTAGTAAAGCGTCTGGAATGTTGCACCCGAGTACCAGGGGAGGAAAACTGAGACATATTTGAACACGTCTCCCGTTCACATGGTTGATCATACTTGGGTTCCACATGCATGTTTTAGCTGAAGGAAGAATACCTTAAACCTGGAGAGTTGAGACCCGTGTAATGGGTACCATGCAATATGACTTCAAAGGGTCTTCCTTTGCTCACCGAACCTCTCCAATCCTATCACTGCTGCGTTTATGCCCCTGTACACATGCTTGATACTCTTTTGGAGACATAGCAATCCATAGGTTTTACGATACTTACTAGTCAGGTACATTCTTAGGCGTTTAATATGCGGTGTTGAGTCCATTTCGTTGAGCAAGGAGTAGCTCTTGTCTATTCCATATTTGACTTAAAGAACTTTATCTGTGCTCATTTCAATCTCTGGTTTTATGCAGCACCCCAACTCACCTTTTCCCTTAAGCAAGCATAAGTTGGTTTTCTAAATTTGAGACCCTGTTCTGTTCTGTAATTCAGTTCCTGTGTAGCCAAGTTTCCATTCCGTGTATTACTGATATCTTATGATGTTTCTTTTTCTGTGTGACTTATTTCAGTTAGAATCATCATACCTGAATCCACTCATTGTGATGCTAAGGGCCTGATGACATAGATTTCATTGCTGAGTGATATTGCTTTGTAAGTAAATACCACAACTTCTTTATCCATTTTTCACTTTCTGCGATGTTGAACTTGTACTGTAAACGAGGTTCTTGTAAACAGAGGCGTCCCAAACTTTGGGGTGGCTGTGTCTTTTTGATTTTAATTTCCCTAAGCTATAGGACCATAAGTGGCTGTGCCCTAGGCTCTGTTGCTTTGTTTTTTAGATGTTTCAGGAAACACCATACACTTCTCCCGAGTGTCTGTTGGCAATTTACATCCCGCCCATCAGCATAACAAGGCTCCCAGTTCTCCATGGCCTGTCCTGCCTTTCTGGATTTTACACTTTTTTCAGATGGCCCTTTTGACCGGGGGGAAGTGAGACTTCATTGTAGTGCAGATTTCCTTTGAAAGCTTGCTTGGTTGGCCAAAAAGGGCGTATGCGTTTTTTCCTGAATATATTCAGGAAAAAACGCATACGCCCTTTTTGGCCAAGTGCATCATTGTGGACGTTCTGCCTCTTTTCCTATGCTTTCAATGCAATTCCAGTCTACCTCCTGAAATCGGTTTCCTGCAATTCTGCCCCGCTTTCAAGTCCTCTTGGCAGCCTTACTTCAGTCTATTTTTGGACGATAGCTGTCATTTATAACTCTGCAGGTTTGTGAATTGCAGTGTCCCTGAGCTCCTTTCTTCAACTCGCTTTCTTGTGACCTGGCCGCAACACTGCAGGATGGCTTCAGGCCCTAATCTGGTTCCGGCCCGGCATGCTGAGCCTTTGGTTAATTCCTCTTCCTGGTGGGAAATGAGAGTTAAATTTGCCCGTCCAGACACCTCCAGCTAGTCTCTCATTGGTTCTCGCTATTCCTGTTCATCTTCCGCAGAAATTGCAAACTGGGCCAAACAGGAGGTTAAAGGGACTGACTCTCCAAGTGGGGAGAGTGTTAGTAAAGCGTCTGGAATGTTGCACCCGAGTACCAGGGGAGGAAAACTGAGACATATTTGAACACGTCTCCCGATCACATGGTTGATCATACTCTAGGTTCCACATGCATGTTTTAGCTGAAGGAAGAATACCTTAAACCTGGGTAGTTGAAACCCGTGGAATGGGTACCATGCAATATGACTTCAAAGGGTCTTCATTTGCTCACCGAACCTCTCCAATCCTATCACTGCTGCGTTTATGCCCCTGTACACATGCTTGATTCTCTTTCGGAGACATAGCAATCCATAGGTTTTAACATACTTACAAGTCAGGTACATTCTTAGGCGTTTAATATGCGGTGTTGAGTCCATTTCGTTGAGCAAGGAGTAGCTCTTGTCTATTCCATATTTGGCTTAAGGAACTTTATCTGTGCTCATTTCAATCTCTGGTTTTATGCAGCACCCCAACTGACCTTTACCCTTAAGCAAGCATAAGTTGGTTTTCTAAATTTGAGACCCTGTTCTGTTCTGTAATTCAGTTCCTGTGTAGCCAAGTTTACATTCCGTGTATTACTGATATCTTATGATGTTTCTTTTTCTGTGACTTATTTCAGTTAGAATCATCATACCTGAATCCACTCATTGTGCTGCTAAGGGCCTGATGACATAGATTTCATTGCTGAGTGATATTGCTTTGTAAGTGAATACCACAACTTCTTTATCCATTTTTCACTTTCTGCGATGTTGAACTTGTACTGTAAACGAGGTTCTTGTAAACAGAGGAGTCCCAAACTTTGGGGTGGCTGTGTCTTTTTGATTTTAATTTCCCTAAGCTATAGGACCATAAGTGGCTGTGCCCTAGGCTCTGTTGCTTTGTTTTTTAGATGTTTCAGGAAACACCATACACTTCTCCCGAGTGTCTGTTGGCAATTTACATCCCGCCCATCAGCATAACAAGGCTCCCAGTTCTCCATGGCCTGTCCTGCCTTTCTGGATTTTACACTTTTTTCAGATGGCCCTTTTGACCGGGGGGAAGTGAGACTTCATTGTAGTGCAGATTTCCTTTGCAAGCTTGCTTGGTTGGCCAAAAAGGGCGTATGCGTTTTTTCCTGAATATATTCAGGAAAAAACGCATACGCCCTTTTTGGCCAAGTGCATCATTGTGGACGTTCTGCCTCTTTTCCTATGCTTTCAATGCAATTCCAGTCTACCTCCTGAAATCGGTTTCCTGCAATTCTGCCCCGCTTTCAAGTCCTCTTGGCAGACTTACTTCAGTCTATTTTTGGACGATAGCTGTCATTTATAACTCTGCAGGTTTGTGAATTACAGTGCCCCTGAGCTCCTTTCTTCAACTCGCTTTCTTGTGACCTGGCCGCAACACCGCAGGATGGCTTCAGGCCCTAATCTGGTTCCGGCCCGGCATGCTGAGCCTTTGGTTAATTCCTCTTCCTGGTGGGAAATGAGAGTTAAATTTGCCCGTCCAGACACCTCCAGCTAGCCTCTCATTGGTTCTCGCTATTCCTGTTCATCTTCCGCAGAAATTGCAAACTGGGCCAAACAGGAGGTTAAAGGCGCTGACTCTCCAAGTGGGGAGAGTGTTAGTAAAGCGTCTGGAATGTTGCACCCGAGTACCAGGGGAGGAAAACTGAGACATATTTGAACATGTCTCCCGTTCACATGGTTGATCATACTTGGGTTCCACATGCATGTTTTAGCTGAAGGAAGAATACCTTAAACCTGGAGAGTTGAGACCCGTGTAATGGGTACCATGCAATATGACTTCAAAGGGTCTTCATTTGCTCACCGAACCTCTCCAATCCTATCACTGCTGCGTTTATGCCCCTGTACACATGCTTGATTCTCTTTTGGAGACATAGCAATCCATAGGTTTTACGATACTTACTAGTCAGGTACATTCTTAGGTGTTTAATATGTGGTGTTGAGTCCATTTCGTTGAGCAAGGAGTAGCTCTTGTCTATTTCATATTTGACTTAAGGAACTTTTTCTGTGCTCATTTCAATCTCTGGTTTTATGCAGCACCCCAACTCACCTTTACCCTTAAGCAAGCATAAGTTGGTTTTCTAAATTTGAGACCCTGTTGTGTTCTGTAATTCAGTTCCTGTGTAGCCAAGTTTACATTCCGTGTATTACTGATATCTTATGATGTTTCTTTTTCTGTGTGACTTACTTCAGTTAGAATCATCATACCTGAATCCACTCATTGTGATGCTAAGGGCCTGATGGCATAGATTTCATTGCTGAGTGATATTGCTTTGTAAGTAAATACCACAACTTCTTTATCCATTTTTCACTTTCTGCGATGTTGAACTTGTACTGTAAACGAGGTTCTTGTAAACAGAGGCGTCCCATACTTTGGGGTGGCTGTGTCTTTTTGATTTTAATTTCCCTAAGCTATAGGACCATAAGTGGCAGTGCCCTAGGCTCTGTTGCTTTGTTTTTTAGATGTTTCAGGAAACACCATACACTTCTCCCGAGTGTCTGTTGGCAATTTACATCCCGCCCATCAGCATAACAAGGCTCCCAGTTCTCCATGGCCTGTCCTGCCTTTCTGGATTTTACACTTTTTTCAGATGGCCCTTTTGACCGGGGGAAGTGAGACTTCATTGTAGTGCAGATTTCCTTTGCAAGCTTGCTTGGTTGGCCAAAAAGGGCGTATGCGTTTTTTCCTGAATATATTCAGGAAAAAACGCATACGCCCTTTTTGGCCAAGTGCATCATTGTGGACGTTCTGCCTCTTTTCCTATGCTTTCAATGCAATTCCAGTCTACCTCCTGAAATCGGTTTCCTGCAATTCTGCCCCGCTTTCAAGTCCTCTTGGCAGCCTTACTTCAGTCTATTTTTGGACGATAGCTGTCATTTATAACTCTGCAGGTTTGTGAATTACAGTGCCCCTGAGCTCCTTTCTTCAACTTGCTTTCTTGTGACCTGGCCACAACACCGCAGGATGGTTTCAGGCCCTAATCTGGTTCCGGCACGGCACGCTGAGCCTTTGGTTATTTCCTCTTCCTGGTGGGAAATGAGAGTTAAATTTGCCCGTCCAGACACCTCCAGCTAGCCTCTCATTGGTTCTCGCTATTCCTGTTCATCTTCCGCAGAAATTGCAAACTGGGCCAAACAGGAGGTTAAAGGCGCTGACTCTCCAAGTGGGGAGAGTGTTAGTAAAGCATCTGGAATGTTGCACCCGAGTACCAGGGGAGGAAAACTGAGACATATTTGAACACGTCTCCCGTTCACATGGTTGATCATACTTGGGTTCCACATGCATGTTTTAGCTGAAGGAAGAATACCTTAAACCTGGAGAGTTGAGACCCGTGTAATGGGTACCATGCAATATGACTTCAAAGGGTCTTCATTTGCTCACCGAACCTCTCCAATCCTATCACTGCTGCGTTTATGCCCCTGTACACATGCTTGATTCTCTTTCGGAGACATAGCAATCCATAGGTTTTACGATACTTACTAGTCAGGTACATTCTTAGGCGTTTAATATGCGGTGTTGAATCCATTTCGTTGAGCAAGGAGTAGCTCTTGTCTATTCCATATTTGACTTAAGGAACTTTATCTGTGCTCATTTCAATCTCTGGTTTTATGCACCACCCCAACTCACCTTTACCCTTAAGCAAGCATAAGTTGGTTTTCTAAATTTGAGACCCTGTTCTGTTCTGTAATTCAGTTCCTGTGTAGCCAAGTTTCCATTCCGTGTATTACTGATATCTTATGATGTTTCTTTTTCTGTGTGACTTATTTCAGTTAGAATCTTCATACCTGAATCCACTCATTGTGATGCTAAGGGCCTGATGACATAGATTTCATTGCTGAGTGATATTGCTTTGTAAGTAAATACCACAACTTCTTTATCCATTTTTCACTTCCTGCGATGTTGAACTTGTACTGTAAACGAGGTTCTTGTAAACAGAGGCGTCCCAAACTTTGGGGTGGCTGTGTCTTTTTGATTTTAATTTCCCTAAGCTATAGGACCATAAGTGGCAGTGCCCTAGGCTCTGTTGCTTTGTTTTTTAGATGTTTCAGGAAACACCATACACTTCTCCCGAGTGTCTGTTGGCAATTTACATCCCGCCCATCAGCATAACAAGGCTCCCAGTTCTCCATGGCCTGTCCTGCCTTTCTGGATTTTACACTTTCTTCAGATGGCCCTTTTGACCGGGGGGAAGTGAGACTTCATTGTAGTGCAGATTTCCTTTGCAAGCTTGCTTGGTTGGCCAAAAAGGGCGTATGCGTTTTTTCCTGAATATATTCAGGAAAAAACGCATACGCCCTTTTTTGCCAAGTGCATCATTGTGGACGTTCTGCCTCTTTTCCTATGCTTTCAATGCAATTCCAGTCTACCTCCTGAAATCGGTTTCCTGCAATTCTGCCCCGCTTTCAAGTCCTCTTGGCAGCCTTACTTCAGTCTATTTTTGGACGATAGCTGTCATTTATAACTCTGCAGGTTTGTGAATTACAGTGCCCCTGAGCTCCTTTCTTCAACTCGCTTTCTTGTGACCTGGCCGCAACACCGCAGGATGGCTTCAGGCCCTAATCTGGTTCCGACCCGGCACGCTGAGCCTTTGGTTAATTCCTCTTCCTGGTGGGAAATGAGAGTTAAATTTGCCCGTCCAGACACCTCCAGCTAGCCTCTCATTGGTTCTCGCTATTCCTGTTCATCTTCCGCAGAAATTGCAAACTGGGCCAAACAGGAGGTTAAAGGCGCTGACTCTCCAAGTGGGGAGAGTGTTAGGAAAGCGTCTGGAATGTTGCACCCGAGTACCAAGGGAGGAAAACTGAGACATATTTGAACACGTCTCCCGATCACATGGTTGATCATACTCTAGGTTCCACATGCATGTTTTAGCTGAAGGAAGAATAACTTAAACCTGGGTAGTTGAAACCCGTGGAATGGGTACCATGCAATATGACTTCAAAGGGTCTTCATTTGCTCACCGAACCTCTCCAATCCTATCACTGCTGCGTTTATGCCCCTGTACACATGCTTGATTCTCTTTCGGAGACATAGCAATCCATAGGTTTTAAGATACTTACAAGTCAGGTACATTCTTAGGCGTTTAATATGCGGTGTTGAGTCCATTTCGTTGAGCAAGGAGTAGCTCTTGTCTATTCCATATTTGGCTTAAGGAACTTTATCTGTGCTCATTTCAATCTCTGGTTTTATGCAGCACCCCAACTCACCTTTACCCTTAAGCAAGCATAAATTGTTTTTCTAAATATGAGACCCTGTTCTGTTCTGTAATTCAGTTCCTGTGTAGCCAAGTTTCCATTCCGTGTATTACTGATATCTTATGATGTTTCTTTTTCTGTGTGACTTATTTCAGTTAGAATCATCATACCTGAATCCACTCATTGTGATGCTAAGGGCCTGATGACATAGATTTCATTGCTGAGTGATATTGCTTTGTAAGTGAATACCACAACTTCTTTATCCATTTTTCACTTTCTGCGATGTTGAACTTGTACTGTAAACGAGGTTCTTGTAAACAGAGCCGTTCCAAACTTTGGGGTGGCTGTGTCTTTTTGATTTTAATTTCCCTAAGCTATAGGACCATAAGTGGAAGTGCCCTAGGTTCTGTTGCTTTGTTTTTTAGATGTTTCAGGAAACACCATACACTTCTCCCGAGGGGTCGTTGGCAATTTACATCCCGCCCATCAGCATAACAAGGCTCCCAGTTCTCCATGGCCTGTCCTGCCTTTCTGGATTTTACACTTTTTTCAGATGGCCCTTTTGACCGGGGGGAAGTGAGACTTCATTGTAGTGCAGATTTCCTTTGCAAGCTTGCTTGGTTGGCCAAAAAGGGCGTATGCGTTTTTTCCTGAATATATTCAGGAAAAAACGCATACGCCCTTTTTGGCCAAGTGCATCATTGTGGACGTTCTGCCTCTTTTCCTATGCTTTCAATGCAATTCCAGTCTACCTCCTGAAATCGGTTTCCTGCAATTCTGCCCCGCTTTCAAGTCCTCTTGGCAGCCTTACTTCAGTCTATTTTTGGACGATAGCTGTCATTTATACCTCTGCAGGTTTGTGAATTACAGTGCCCCTGAGCTCCTTTCTTCAACTCGCTTTCTTGTGACCTGGCCGCAACACCGCAGGATGGCTTCAGGCCCTAATCTGGTTCCGGCCCGGCATGCTGAGCCTTTGGTTAATTCCTCTTCCTGGTGGGAAATGAGAGTTAAATTTGCCCGTCCAGACACCTCCAGCTAGCCTCTCATTGGTTCTCGCTATTCCTGTTCATCTTCCGCAGAAATTGCAAACTGGGCCAAACAGGAGGTTAAAGGCGCTGACTCTCCAAGTGGGGAGAGTGTTAGTAAAGCGTCTGGAATGTTGCACACGAGTACCAGGGGAGGAAAACTGAGACATATTTGAACATGTCTCCCGTTCACATGGTTGATCATACTTGGGTTCCACATGCATGTTTTAGCTGAAGGAAGAATACCTTAAACCTGGAGAGTTGAGACCCGTGTAATGGGTACCATGCAATATGACTTCAAAGGGTCTTCATTTGCTCACCGAACCTCTCCAATCCTATCACTGCTGCGTTTATGCCCCTGTACACATGCTTGATTCTCTTTTGGAGACATAGCAATCCATAGGTTTTACGATACTTACTAGTCAGGTACATTCTTAGGCGTTTAATATGCGGTGTTGAGTCCATTTCGTTGAGCAAGGAGTAGCTCTTGTCTATTTCATATTTGGCTTAAGGAACTTTATCTGTGCTCATTTCAATCTCTGGTTTTATGCAGCACCCCAACTCACCTTTACCCTTAAGCAAGCATAAGTTGGTTTTCTAAATTTGAGACCCTGTTCTGTTCTGTAATTCAGTTCCTGTGTAGCCAAGTTTCCATTCCGTGTATTACTGATATCTTATGATGTTTCTTTTTCTGTGTGACTTATTTCAGTTAGAATCATCATACCTGAATCCACTCATTGTGCTGCTAAGGGCCTGATGACATAGATTTCATTGCTGAGTGATATTGCTTTGTAAGTAAATACCACAACTTCTTTATCCATTTTTCACTTTCTGCGATGTTGAACTTGTACTGTAAACGAGGTTCTTGTAAACAGAGGCGTCCCAAACTTTGGGGTGGCTGTGTCTTTTTGATTTTAATTTCCCTAAGCTATAGGACCATAAGTGGCAGTGCCCTAGGCTCTGTTGCTTTGTTTTTTAGATGTTTCAGGAAACACCATACACTTCTCCCGAGTGTCTGTTGGCAATTTACATCCCGCCCATCAGCATAACAAGGCTCCCAGTTCTCCATGGCCTGTCCTGCCTTTCTGGATTTTACACTTTCTTCAGATGGCCCTTTTGACTGGGGGGAAGTGAGACTTCATTGTAGTGCAGATTTCCTTTGCAAGCTTGCTTGGTTGGCCAAAAAGGGCGTATGCGTTTTTTCCTGAATATATTCAGGAAAAAACGCATACGCCCTTTTTGGCCAAGTGCATCATTGTGGACGTTCTGCCTCTTTTCCTATGCTTTCAATGCAATTCCAGTCTACCTCCTGAAATCGGTTTCCTGCAATTCTGCCCCGCTTTCAAGTCCTCTTGGCAGCCTTACTTCAGTCTATTTTTGGACGATAGCTGTCATTTATAACTCTGCAGGTTTGTGAATTACAGTGCCCCTGAGCTCCTTTCTTCAACTCGCTTTCTTGTGACCTGGCCGCAACACCGCAGGATGGCTTCAGGCCCTAATCTGGTTCCGGCCCGGCACGCTGAGCCTTTGGTTAATTCCTCTTCCTGGTGGGAAATGAGAGTTAAATTTGCCCGTCCAGACACCTCCAGCTAGCCTCTCATTGGTTCTCGCTATTCCTGTTCATCTTCCGCAGAAATTGCAAACTGGGCCAAACAGGAGGTTAAAGGGACTGACTCTCCAAGTGGGGAGAGTGTTAGTAAAGCGTCTGGAATGTTGCACACGAGTACCAGGGGAGGAAAACTGAGACATATTTGAACACGTCTCCCGATCACATGGTTGATCATACTCTAGGTTCCACATGCATGTTTTAGCTGAAGGAAGAATACCTTAAACCTGGGTAGTTGAAACCCGTGGAATGGGTACCATGCAATATGACTTCAAAGGGTCTTCATTTGCTCACCGAACCTCTCCAATCCTATCACTGCTGCGTTTATGCCCCTGTACACATGCTTGATTCTCTTTCGGAGACATAGCAATCCATAGGTTTTAAGATACTTACTAGTCAGGTACATTCTTAGGCGTTTAATATGGGGTGTTGAGTCCATTTCGTTGAGCAAGGAGTAGCTCTTGTCTATTCCATATTTGGCTTAAGGAACTTTATCTGTGCTCATTTCAATCTCTGGTTTTATGCAGCACCCCAACTCACCTTTACCCTTAAGCAAGCATAAGTTGTTTTTCTAAATTTGAGACCCTGTTCTGTTCTGTAATTCAGTTCCTGTGTAGCCAAGTTTCCATTCCGTGTATTACTGATATCTTATGATGTTTCTTTTTCTGTGTGACTTATTTCAGTTAGAATCATCATACCTGAATCCACTCATTGTGCTGCTAAGGGCCTGATGACACAGATTTCATTGCTGAGTGATATTGCTTTGTAAGTAAATACCACAACTTCTTTATCCATTTTTCACTTTCTGCGATGTTGAACTTGTACTGTAAACGAGGTTCTTGTAAACAGAGCCGTTCCAAACTTTGGGGTGGCTGTGTCTTTTTGATTTTAATTTCCCTAAGCTATAGGACCATAAGTGGAAGTGCCCTAGGTTCTGTTGCTTTGTTTTTTAGATGTTTCAGGAAACACCATACACTTCTCCCGAGTGGTTGTTGGCAATTTACATCCCGCCCATCAGCATAACAAGGCTCCCAGTTCTCCATGGCCTGTCCTGCCTTTCTGGATTTTACACTTTTTTCAGATGGCCCTTTTGACCGGGGGGAAGTGAGACTTCATTGTAGTGCAGATTTCCTTTGCAAGCTTGCTTGGTTGGCCAAAAAGGGCGTATGCGTTTTTTCCTGAATATATTCAGGAAAAAACGCATACGCCCTTTTTGGCCAAGTGCATCATTGTGGACGTTCTGCCTCTTTTCCTATGCTTTCAATGCAATTCCAGTCTACCTCCTGAAATCGGTTTCCTGCAATTCTGCCCCGCTTTCAAGTCCTCTTGGCAGCCTTACTTCAGTCTATTTTTGGACGATAGCTGTCATTTATAACTCTGCAGGTTTGTGAATTACAGTGCCCCTGAGCTCCTTTCTTCAACTTGCTTTCTTGTGAGCTGGCCGCAACACCGCAGGATGGCTTCAGGCCCTAATCTGGTTCCGGCACGGCACGCTGAGCCTTTGGTTATTTCCTCTTCCTGGTGGGAAATGAGAGTTAAATTTGCCCGTCCAGACACCTTCAGCTAGCCTCTCATTGGTTCTCGCTATTCCTGTTCATCTTCCGCAGAAATTGCAAACTGGGCCAAACAGGAGGTTAAAGGCGCTGACTCTCCAAGTCGGGAGAGTGTTAGTAAAGCGTCTGGAATGTTGCACCCGAGTACCAGGGGAGGAAAACTGAGACATATTTGAACACGTCTCCCGTTCACATGGTTGATCATACTTGGGTTCCACATGCATGTTTTAGCTGAAGGAAGAATACCTTAAACCTGGAGAGTTGAGACCCGTGTAATGGGTACCATGCAATATGACTTCAAAGGGTCTTCATTTGCTCACCGAACCTCTCCAATCCTATCACTGCTGCGTTTATGCCCCTGTACACATGCTTGATTCTCTTTTGGAGACATAGCAATCCATAGGTTTTACGATACTTACTAGTCAGGTACATTCTTAGGCGTTTAATATGCGGTGTTGAGTCCATTTCGTTGAGCAAGGAGTAGCTCTTGTCTATTCCATATTTGACTTAAGGAACTTTATCTGTGCTCATTTCAATCTCTGGTTTTATGCAGCACCCCAACTCACCTTTACCCTTAAGCAAGCATAAGTTGGTTTTCTAAATTTGAGACCCTGTTCTGTTCTGTAATTCAGTTCCTGTGTAGCCAAGTTTACATTCCGTGTATTACTGATATCTTATGATGTTTCTTTTTCTGTGTGACTTATTTCAGTTAGAATCATCATACCTGAATCCACTCATTGTGCTGCTAAGGGCCTGATGACACAGATTTCATTGCTGAGTGATATTGCTTTGTAAGTAAATACCACAACTTCTGTATCCATTTTTCACTTTCTGCGATGTTGAACTTGTACTGTAAACGAGGTTCTTGTAAACAGAGCCGTTCCAAACTTTGGGGTGGCTGTGTCTTTTTGATTTTAATTTCCCTAAGCTATAGGACCATAAGTGGAAGTGCCCTAGGTTCTGTTGCTTTGTTTTTTAGATGTTTCAGGAAACACCATACACTTCTCCCGAGTGGTTGTTGGCAATTTACATCCCGCCCATCAGCATAACAAGGCTCCCAGTTCTCCATGGCCTGTCCTGCCTTTCTGGATTTTACACTTTTTTCAGATGGCCCTTTTGACCGGGGGGAAGTGAGACTTCATTGTAGTGCAGATTTCCTTTGCAAGCTTGCTTGGTTGGCCAAAAAGGGCGTATGCGTTTTTTCCTGAATATATTCAGGAAAAAACGCATACGCCCTTTTTGGCCAAGTGCATCATTGTGGACGTTCTGCCTCTTTTCCTATGCTTTCAATGCAATTCCAGTCTACCTCCTGAAATCGGTTTCCTGCAATTCTGCCCCGCTTTCAAGTCCTCTTGGCAGCCTTACTTCAGTCTATTTTTGGACGATAGCTGTCATTTATAACTCTGCAGGTTTGTGAATTACAGTGCCCCTGAGCTCCTTTCTTCAACTTGCTTTCTTGTGACCTGGCCGCAACACCGCAGGATGTCTTCAGGCCCTAATCTGGTTCCGGCACGGCAAGCTGAGCCTTTGGTTATTTCCTCTTCCTGGTGGGAAATGAGAGTTAAATTTGCCCGTCCAGACACCTCCAGCTAGTCTCTCATTGGTTCTCGTTATTCCTGTTCATCTTCCGCAGAAATTGCAAACTGGGCCAAACAGGAGGTTAAAGGCGCTGACTCTCCAAGTGGGGAGAGTGTTAGTAAAGCGTCTGGAATGTTGCACCCGAGTACCAGGGGGGGAAAACTGAGACATATTTGAACACGTCTCCCGTTCACATGGTTGATCATACTTGGGTTCCACATGCATGTTTTAGCTGAAGGAAGAATACCTTACACCTGGAGAGTTCAGACCCGTGTAATGGGTACCATGCAATATGACTTCAAAGGGTCTTCATTTGCTCACTGAACCTCTCCAATCCTATCACTGCTGCGTTTATGCCCCTGTACACATGCTTGATTCTCTTTTGGAGACATAGCAATCCATAGGTTTTACGATACTTACTAGTCAGGTACATTCTTAGGCTTTTAATATGCGGTGTTGAGTCCATTTCGTTGAGCAAGGAGTAGCTCTTGTCTATTCCATATTTGACTTAAGGAACTTTATCTGTGCTCATTTCAATCTCTGGTTTTATGCAGCACCCCAACTCACCTTTACCCTTAAGCAAGCATAAGTTGGTTTTCTAAATTTGAGACCCTGTTCTGTTCTGTAATTCAGTTCCTGTGTAGCCAAGTTTACATTCCGTGTATTACTGATATCTTATGATGTTTCTTTTTCTGTGTGACTTACTTCTGTTAGAATCATCATACCTGAATCCACTCATTGTGCTGCTAAGGGCCTGATGACACAGATTTCATTGCTGAGTGATATTGCTTTGTAAGTAAATACCACAACTTCTTTATCCATTTTTCACTTTCTGCGATGTTGAACTTGTACTGTAAACGAGGTTCTTGTAAACAGAGCCGTTCCAAACTTTGGGGTGGCTGTGTCTTTTTGATTTTAATTTCCCTAAGCTATAGGACCATAAGTGGAAGTGCCCTAGGTTCTGTTGCTTTGTTTTTTAGATGTTTCAGGAAACACCATACACTTCTCCCGAGTGGTTGTTGGCAATTTACATCCCGCCCATCAGCATAACAAGGCTCCCAGTTCTCCATGGCCTGTCCTGCCTTTCTGGATTTTACACTTTTTTCAGATGGCCCTTTTGACCGGGGGGAAGTGAGACTTCATTGTAGTGCAGATTTCCTTTGCAAGCTTGCTTGGTTGGCCAAAAAGGGCGTATGCGTTTTTTCCTGAATATATTCAGGAAAAAACGCATACGCCCTTTTTGGCCAGGTGCATCATTGTGGACGTTCTGCCTCTTTTCCTATGCTTTCTATGCAATTCCAGTCTACCTCCTGAAATCGGTTTCCTGCAATTCTGCCCCGCTTTCAAGTCCTCTTGGCAGCCTTACTTCAGTCTATTTTTGGACGATAGCTGTCATTTATAACTCTGCAGGTTTGTGAATTACAGTGCCCCTGAGCTCCTTTGTTCAACTCGCTTTCTTTGGAGCTGGCCGCAACACCGCAGGATGGCTTCAGGCCCTAATCTGGTTCCGGTACGGCACGCTGAGCCTTTGGTTATTTCCTCTTCCTGGTGGGAAATGAGAGTTAAATTTGCCCGTCCAGACACCTCCAGCTAGCCTCTCATTGGTTCTCGCTATTCCTGTTCATCTTCCGCAGAAATTGCAAACTGGGCCAAACAGGAGGTTAAAGGCGCTGACTCTCCAAGTGGGGAGAGTGTTAGTAAAGCGTCTGGAATGTTGCACCCGAGTACCAGGGGAGGAAAACTGAGACATATTTGAACACGTCTCCCGTTCACATGGTTGATCATACTTGGGTTCCACATGCATGTTTTAGCTGAAGGAAGAATACCTAAAACCTGGGTAGTTGAAACCCGTGGAATGGGTACCATGCAATATGACTTCAAAGGGTCTTCATTTGCTCACCAAACCTCTCCAATCCTATCACTGCTGCGTTTATGCCCCTGTACACATGCTTGATTCTCTTTCGGAGACATAGCAATCCATAGGTTTTACGATACTTACTAGTCAGGTACATTCTTAGGCGTTTAATATGCGGTGTTGAGTCCATTTCGTTGAGCAAGGAGTAGCTCTTGTCTATTCCATATTTGACTTAAGGAACTTTATCTGTGCTCATTTCAATCTCTGGTTTTATGCAGCACCCCAACTCACCTTTACCCTTAAGCAAGCATAAGTTGGTTTTCTAAATTTGAGACCCTGTTCTGTTCTGTAATTCAGTTCCTGTGTAGCCAAGTTTCCATTCCGTGTATTACTGATATCTTATGATGTTTCTTTTTCTGTGTGACTTATTTCAGTTAGAATCATCATACCTGAATCCACTCATTGTGCTGCTAAGGGCCTGATGACATAGATTTCATTGCTGAGTGATATTGCTTTGTAAGTGAATACCACAACTTCTTTATCCATTTTTCACTTTCTGCGATGTTGAACTTGTACTGTAAACGAGGTTCTTGTAAACAGAGCCGTTCCAAACTTTGGGGTGGCTGTGTCTTTTTGATTTTAATTTCCCTAAGCTATAGGACCATAAGTGGAAGTGCCCTAGGCTCTGTTGCTTTGTTTTTTAGATGTTTCAGGAAACACCATACACTTCTCCCAAGTGTCTGTTGGCAATTTACATCCCGCCCATCAGCATAACAAGGCTCCCAGTTCTCCATGGCCTGTTGCCTTTCTGGATTTTACACTTTTTTCAGATGGCCCTTTTGACCGGGGGGAAGTGAGACTTCATTGTAGTGCAGATTTCCTTTGCAAACTTGCTTGGTTGGCCAAAAAGGGCGTATGCGTTTTTTCCTGAATATATTCAGGAAAAAACGCATACGCCGTTTTTGGCCAAGTGCATCATTGTGGACGTTCTGCCTCTTTTCCTATGCTTTCAATGCAATTCCAGTCTACCTTCTGAAATTGGTTTCCTGCAATTCTGCCCCGCTTTCAAGTCCTCTTGGCAGCCTTCCTTCAGTCTATTTTTGGACGATAGCTGTCATTTATAACTCTGCAGGTTTGTGAATTACAGTGCCCCTGAGCTCCTTTCTTCAACTCGCTTTCTTGTGACCTGGCCGCAACACCGCAGGATGGCTTCAGGCCCTAATCTGGTTCCGGCCCGGCACGCTGAGCCTTTGGTTAATTCCTCTTCCTGGTGGGAAATGAGAGTTAAATTTGCCCGTCCAGACACCTCCAGCTAGCCTCTCATTGGTTCTCGCTATTCCTGTTCATCTTCCGCAGAAATTGCAAACTGGGCCAAACAGGAGGTTAAAGGGACTGACTCTCCAAGTGGGGAGAGTGTTAGTAAAGCGTCTGGAATGTTGCACCCGAGTACCAGGGGAGGAAAACTGAGACATATTTGAACACGTCTCCCGATCACATGGTTGATCATACTCTAGGTTCCACATGCATGTTTTAGCTGAAGGAAGAATACCTTAAACCTGGGTAGTTGAAACCCGTGGTATGGGTACCATGCAATATGACTTCAAAGGGTCTTCATTTGCTCACCGAACCTCTCCAATCCTATCACTGCTGCGTTTATGCCCCTGTACACATGCTTGATTCTCTTTTGGAGACATAGCAATCCATAGGTTTTACGATACTTACTAGTCAGGTACATTCTTAGGCGTTTAATATGCGGTGTTGAGTCCATTTCGTTGAGCAAGGAGTAGCTCTTGTCTATTCCATATTTGACTTAAGGAACTTTATCTGTGCTCATTTCAATCTCTGGTTTTATGCAGCACCCCAACTCACCTTTACCCTTAAGCAAGCATAAGTTGGTTTTCTAAATTTGAGACCCTGTTCTGTTCTGTAATTCAGTTCCTGTGTAGCCAAGTTTCCATTCCGTGTATTACTGATATCTTATGATGTTTCTTTTTCTGTGTGACTTATTTCAGTTAGAATCATCATACCTGAATCCACTCATTGTGCTGCTAAGGGCCTGATGACATAGATTTCATTGCTGAGTGATATTGCATTGTAAGTGAATGCCACAACTTCTTTATCCATTTTTCACTTTCTGCGATGTTGAACTTGTACTGTAAACGAGGTTCTTGTAAACAGAGCCGTTCCAAACTTTGGGGTGGCTGTGTCTTTTTGATTTTAATTTCCCTAAGCTATAGGACCATAAGTGGCAGTGCCCTAGGCTCTGTTGCTTTGTTTTTTAGATGTTTCAGGAAACACCATACACTTCTCCCGAGTGTCTGTTGTCAATTTACATCCCGCCCATCAGCATAACAAGGCTCCCAGTTCTCAATGGCCTGTTGCCTTTCTGGATTTTACACTTTTTTCAGATGGCCCTTTTGACCGGGGGGAAGTGAGACTTCATTGTAGTGCAGATTTCCTTTGCAAGCTTGCTTGGTTGGCCAAAAAGGGCGTATGCGTTTTTTCCTGAATATATTCAGGAAAAAACGCATACGCCCTTTTTGGCCAAGTGCATCATTGTGGACGTTCTGCCTCTTTTCCTATGCTTTCAATGCAATTCCAGTCTACCTTCTGAAATTGGTTTCCTGCAATTCTGCCCCACTTTCAAGTCCTCTTGGCAGCCTTCCTTCAGTCTATTTTTGGACGATAGCTGTCATTTATAACTCTGCAGGTTTGTGAATTACAGTGCCCCTGAGCTCCTTTCTTCAACTCGCTTTCTTTTGAGCTGGCCGCAACACCGCAGGATGGCTTCAGGCCCTAATCTGGTTCCGGCCCGGCACGCTGAGCCTTTGGTTAATTCCTCTTCCTGGTGGGAAATGAGAGTTAAATTTGCCCGTCCAGACACCTCCAGCTAGCCTCTCATTGGTTCTCGCTATTCCTGTTCATCTTCCGCAGAAATTGCAAACTGGGCCAAACAGGAGGTTAAAGGGACTGACTCTCCAAGTGGGGAGAGTGTTAGTAAAGCGTCTGGAATGTTGCACCCGAGTACCAGGGGAGGAAAACTGAGACATATTTGAACACGTCTCCCGATCACATGGTTGATCATACTCTAGGTTCCACATGCATGTTTTAGCTGAAGGAAGAATACCTTAAACCTGGGTAGTTGAAACCCGTGGAATGGGTACCATGCAATATGACTTCAAAGGGTCTTCATTTGCTCACCGAACCTCTCCAATCCTATCACTGCTGCGTTTATGCCCCTGTACACATGCTTGATTCTCTTTTGGAGACATAGCAATCCATAGGTTTTACGATACTTACTAGTCAGGTACATTCTTAGGCGTTTAATATGCGGTGTTGAGTCCATTTCGTTGAGCAAGGAGTAGCTCTTGTCTATTCCATATTTGACTTAAGGAACTTTATCTGTGCTCATTTCAATCTCTGGTTTTATGCAGCACCCCAACTCACCTTTACCCTTAAGCAAGCATAAGTTGGTTTTCTAAATTTGAGACCCTGTTCTGTTCTGTAATTCAGTTCCTGTGTAGCCAAGTTTACATTCCGTGTATTACTGATATCTTATGATGTTTCTTTTTCTGTGTGACTTATTTCAGTTAGAATCATCATACCTGAATCCACTCATTGTGCTGCTAAGGGCCTGATGACACAGATTTCATTGCTGAGTGATATTGCTTTGTAAGTAAATACCACAACTTCTGTATCCATTTTTCACTTTCTGCGATGTTGAACTTGTACTGTAAACGAGGTTCTTGTAAACAGAGCCGTTCCAAACTTTGGGGTGGCTGTGTCTTTTTGATTTTAATTTCCCTAAGCTATAGGACCATAAGTGGAAGTGCCCTAGGTTCTGTTGCTTTGTTTTTTAGATGTTTCAGGAAACACCATACACTTCTCCCGAGTGGTTGTTGGCAATTTACATCCCGCCCATCAGCATAACAAGGCTCCCAGTTCTCCATGGCCTGTCCTGCCTTTCTGGATTTTACACTTTTTTCAGATGGCCCTTTTGACCGGGGGGAAGTGAGACTTCATTGTAGTGCAGATTTCCTTTGCAAGCTTGCTTGGTTGGCCAAAAAGGGCGTATGCGTTTTTTCCTGAATATATTCAGGAAAAAACGCATACGCCCTTTTTGGCCAAGTGCATCATTGTGGACGTTCTGCCTCTTTTCCTATGCTTTCAATGCAATTCCAGTCTACCTCCTGAAATCGGTTTCCTGCAATTCTGCCCCGCTTTCAAGTCCTCTTGGCAGCCTTACTTCAGTCTATTTTTGGACGATAGCTGTCATTTATAACTCTGCAGGTTTGTGAATTACAGTGCCCCTGAGCTCCTTTCTTCAACTTGCTTTCTTGTGACCTGGCCGCAACACCGCAGGATGTCTTCAGGCCCTAATCTGGTTCCGGCACGGGAAGCTGAGCCTTTGGTTATTTCCTCTTCCTGGTGGGAAATGAGAGTTAAATTTGCCCGTCCAGACACCTCCAGCTAGTCTCTCATTGGTTCTCGTTATTCCTGTTCATCTTCCGCAGAAATTGCAAACTGGGCCAAACAGGAGGTTAAAGGCGCTGACTCTCCAAGTGGGGAGAGTGTTAGTAAAGCGTCTGGAATGTTGCACCCGAGTACCAGGGGGGGAAAACTGAGACATATTTGAACACGTCTCCCGTTCACATGGTTGATCATACTTGGGTTCCACATGCATGTTTTAGCTGAAGGAAGAATACCTTAAACCTGGAGAGTTCAGACCCGTGTAATGGGTACCATGCAATATGACTTCAAAGGGTCTTCATTTGCTCACTGAACCTCTCCAATCCTATCACTGCTGCGTTTATGCCCCTGTACACATGCTTGATTCTCTTTTGGAGACATAGCAATCCATAGGTTTTACGATACTTACTAGTCAGGTACATTCTTAGGCTTTTAATATGCGGTGTTGAGTCCATTTCGTTGAGCAAGGAGTAGCTCTTGTCTATTCCATATTTGACTTAAGGAACTTTATCTGTGCTCATTTCAATCTCTGGTTTTATGCAGCACCCCAACTCACCTTTACCCTTAAGCAAGCATAAGTTGGTTTTCTAAATTTGAGACCCTGTTCTGTTCTGTAATTCAGTTCCTGTGTAGCCAAGTTTACATTCCGTGTATTACTGATATCTTATGATGTTTCTTTTTCTGTGTGACTTACTTCTGTTAGAATCATCATACCTGAATCCACTCATTGTGCTGCTAAGGGCCTGATGACACAGATTTCATTGCTGAGTGATATTGCTTTGTAAGTAAATACCACAACTTCTTTATCCATTTTTCACTTTCTGCGATGTTGAACTTGTACTGTAAACGAGGTTCTTGTAAACAGAGCCGTTCCAAACTTTGGGGTGGCTGTGTCTTTTTGATTTTAATTTCCCTAAGCTATAGGACCATAAGTGGAAGTGCCCTAGGTTCTGTTGCTTTGTTTTTTAGATGTTTCAGGAAACACCATACACTTCTCCCGAGTGGTTGTTGGCAATTTACATCCCGCCCATCAGCATAACAAGGCTCCCAGTTCTCCATGGCCTGTCCTGCCTTTCTGGATTTTACACTTTTTTCAGATGGCCCTTTTGACCGGGGGGAAGTGAGACTTCATTGTAGTGCAGATTTCCTTTGCAAGCTTGCTTGGTTGGCCAAAAAGGGCGTATGCGTTTTTTCCTGAATATATTCAGGAAAAAACGCATACGCCCTTTTTGGCCAGGTGCATCATTGTGGACGTTCTGCCTCTTTTCCTATGCTTTCTATGCAATTCCAGTCTACCTCCTGAAATCGGTTTCCTGCAATTCTGCCCCGCTTTCAAGTCCTCTTGGCAGCCTTACTTCAGTCTATTTTTGGACGATAGCTGTCATTTATAACTCTGCAGGTTTGTGAATTACAGTGCCCCTGAGCTCCTTTGTTCAACTCGCTTTCTTTGGAGCTGGCCGCAACACCGCAGGATGGCTTCAGGCCCTAATCTGGTTCCGGTACGGCATGCTGAGCCTTTGGTTATTTCCTCTTCCTGGTGGGAAATGAGAGTTAAATTTGCCCGTCCAGACACCTCCAGCTAGCCTCTCATTGGTTCTCACTATTCCTGTTCATCTTCCGCAGAAATTGCAAACTGGGCCAAACAGGAGGTTAAAGGCGCTGACTCTCCAAGTGGGGAGAGTGTTAGTAAAGCGTCTGGAATGTTGCACCCGAGTACCAGGGGAGGAAAACTGAGACATATTTGAACACGTCTCCCGTTCACATGGTTGATCATACTTGGGTTCCACATGCATGTTTTAGCTGAAGGAAGAATACCTAAAACCTGGGTAGTTGAAACCCGTGGAATGGGTACCATGCAATATGACTTCAAAGGGTCTTCATTTGCTCACCAAACCTCTCCAATCCTATCACTGCTGCGTTTATGCCCCTGTACACATGCTTGATTCTCTTTCGGAGACATAGCAATCCATAGGTTTTAAGATACTTACTAGTCAGGTACATTCTTAGGCGTTTAATATGCGGTGTTGAGTCCATTTCGTTGAGCAAGGAGTAGCTCTTGTCTATTCCATATTTGGCTTAAGGAACTTTATCTGTGCTCATTTCAATCTCTGGTTTTATGCAGCACCCCACCTCACCTTTACCCTTAAGCAAGCATAAGTTGGTTTTCTAAATTTGAGACCCTGTTCTGTTCTGTAATTCAGTTCCTGTGTAGCCAAGTTTACATTCCGTGTATTAGTGATATCTTATGATGTTTCTTTTTCTGTGTGACTTATTTCAGTTAGAATCATCATACCTGAATCCACTCATTGTGATGCTAAGGGCCTGATGACATAGAATTCATTGCTGAGTGATATTGCTTTGTAAGTAAATACCACAACTTCTTTATCCATTTTTCACTTTCTGCGATGTTGAACATGTACGGTAAACGAGGTTCTTGTAAACAGAGGCGTCCCAAACTTTGGGGTGGCTGTGTCTTTTTGATTTTAATTTCCCTAAGCTATAGGACCATAAGTGGCAGTGCCCTAGGCTCTGTTGCTTTGTTTTTTAGATGTTTCAGGAAACACCATACACTTCTCCCGAGTGTCTGTTGGCAATTTACATCCCGCCCATCAGCATAACAAGGCTCCCAGTTCTCCATGGCCTGTCCTGCCTTTCTGGATTTTACACTTTTTTCAGATGGCCCTTTTGACCGGGGGGAAGTGAGACTTCATTGTAGTGCAGATTTCCTTTGCAAGCTTGCTTGGTTGGCCAAAAAGGGCGTATGCGTTTTTTCCTGAATATATTCAGGAAAAAACGCATACGCCCTTTTTGGCCAAGTGCATCATTGTGGACGTTCTGCCTCTTTTCCTATGCTTTCAATGCAATTCCAGTCTACCTCCTGAAATCGGTTTCCTGCAATTCTGCCCCGCTTTCAAGTCCTCTTGGCAGCCTTACTTCAGTCTATTTTTGGACGATAGCTGTCATTTATAACTCTGCAGGTTTGTGAATTACAGTGCCCCTGAGCTCCTTTCTTCAACTCGCTTTCTTGTAACCTGGCCGCAACACCGCAGGATGGCTTCAGGCCCTAATCTGGTTCCGGCACGGCACGCTGAGCCTTTGGTTATTTCCTCTTCCTGGTGGGAAATGAGAGTTAAACTTGCCCGTCCAGACACCTCCAGCTAGTCTCTCATTGGTTCTCGCTATTCCTGTTCATCTTCCGCAGAAATTGCAAACTGGGCCAAACAGGAGGTTAAAGGGACTGACTCTCCAAGTCGGGAGAGTGTTAGTAAAGCGTCTGGAATGTTGCACCCGAGTACCAGGGTACGAAAACTGAGACATATTTGAACACGTCTCCCGTTCACATGGTTGATCATACTTGGGTTCCACATGCATGTTTTAGTTGAAGGAAGAATACCTAAAACCTGGGTAGTTGAAACCCGTGGAATGGGTACCATGCAATATGACTTCAAAGGGTCTTCATTTGCTCACCGAACCTCTCCAATCCTATCACTGCTGCGTTTATGCCCCTGTACACATGCTTGATTCTCTTTCGGAGACATAGCAATCATTGGTTTTTAAGACACTTACTAGTCAGGTACATTCTTAGGCGTTTAATATGCGGTGTTGAGTCCATTTCGTTGAGCAAGGAGTAGCTCTTGTCTTTTCCATATTTGACTTAAGGAACTTTATCTGTGCTCATTTCAATCTCTGGTTTTATGCAGCACCCCAACTCACCTTTACCCTTAAGCAAGCATAAGTTGGTTTTCTAAATTTGAGACCCTGTTCTGTTTTGGAATTCAGTTCCTGTGTAGCCAAGTTTACATTCCGTGTATTACTGATATCTTATGATGTTTCTTTTTCTGTGTGACTTATTTCAGTTAGAATCATCATACCTGAATCCACTCATTGTGCTGCTAAGGGCCTGATGACATAGAATTCATTGCTGAGTGATATTGCTTTGTAAGTAAATACCACAACTTCTTTATCCATTTTTCATTTTCTGCGATGTTGAACTTGTACTGTAAACGAGGTTCTTGTAAACAGAGCCGTTCCAAACTTTGGGGTGGCTGTGTCTTTTTGATTTTAATTTCCCTAAGCTATAGGACCATAAGTGGAAGTGCCCTAAGTTCTGTTGCTTTCTTTTTTAGATGTTTCAGGAAACACCATATACTTTTCCCGAGTGGTTGTTGGCAATTTACATCCCGCCCATCAGCATAACAAGGCTCCCAGTTCTCCATGGCCTGTCCTGCCTTTCTGGATTTTACACTTTTTTCAGATGGCCCTTTTGACCGGGGGGAAGTGAGACTTCATTGTAGTGCAGATTTCCTTTGCAAGCTTGCTTGGTTGGCCAAAAAGGGCGTATGCGTTTTTTCCTGAATATATTCAGGAAAAAACGCATACGCCCTTTTTGGCCAAGTGCATCATTGTGGACGTTCTGCCTCTTTTCCTATGCTTTCAATGCAATTCCAGTCTACCTCCTGAAATCGGTTTCCTGCAATTCTGCCCCGCTTTCAAGTCCTCTTGGCAGCCTTACTTCAGTCTATTTTTGGACGATAGCTGTCATTTATAACTCTGCAGGTTTGTGAATTACAGTGCCCCTGGGCTCCTTTCTTCAACTCGCTTTCTTTTGAGCTGGCCGCAACACCGAAGGATGGCTTCAGGCCCTAATCTGGTTCCTGTACGGCACGCTGAGCCTTTGGTTGTTTCCTCTTCCTGGTGGGAAATGAGAGTTAAATTTGCCCGTCCAGACACCTCCAGCTAGCCTCTCATTGGTTCTCGCTATTCCTGTTCATCTTCCGCAGAAATTGCAAACTGGGCCAAACAGGAGGTTAAAGGGACTGACTCTCCAAGTGGGGAGAGTGTTAGTAAAGCGTCTGGAATGTTGCACCCGAGTACCAGGGGAGGAAAACTGAGACATATTTCAACACGTCTCCCGTTCACATGGTTGATCATACTCTGGGTTCCACATGCATGTTTTAGCTGAAGGAAGAATACCTTAAACCTGGAGAGTTGAGACCCGTGTAATGGGTACCATGCAATATGACTTCAAAGGGTCTTCATTTGCTCACCGAACCTCTCCAATCCTATCACTGCTGCGTTTATTCCCCTGTACACACGCTTGATTCTCTTTTGGAGACATAGCAATCCATAGGTTTTAAGATACTTACTAGTCAGGTACATTCTTAGGGGTTTAATATGGGGTTTTGAGTCCATTTCGTTGAGCAAGGAGTAGCTCTTGTCTATTCCATATTTGGCTTAAGGAACTTTATCTGTGCTCATTTCAATCTCTGGTTTTATGCAGCACCCCAACTCACCTTTCCCCTTAAGCAAGCATAAGTTGGTTTTCTAAATTTGAGTCCCTGTTCTGTTCTGGAATGCAGTTCCTTTGTAGCCAAGTTTACATTCCGTGTATTAGTGATATCTTATGATGTTTCTTTTTCTGTGTGACTTATTTTAGTTAGAATCATCGTACCTGAATCCACTCATTATGCTGCTACAGGCCTGATGACATAGATTTCATTGCTGAGTGATACTGCATTGTACGTAAGTACCACAAGTTCTTTATCCATTTTTCACTTTCTGCGATGTTGAACTTGTACTGTAAACGAGGTTCTTGTAAACAGAGGCATCCCAAACTTTGGGCTGGCTGTGTCTTTTTGATTTTAATTTCCCTAAGCTATAGGACCATAAGTGGCAGTGCCCTAGGCTCTGTTGCTTTGTTTTTTAGATGTTTCAGGAAACACCATACACTTCTCCCGAGTGTCTGTTGGCAGTTTACATCCCGCCCATCAGCATAACAAGGCTCCCAGTTCTCCATGGCCTGTCCTGCCTTTCTGGATTTTACACTTTTTTCAGATGGCCCTTTTGACCGGGGGGAAGTGAGACTTCATTGTAGTGCAGATTTCCTTTGCAAGCTTGCTTGGTTGGCCAAAAAGGGCGTATGCGTTTTTTCCTGAATATATTCAGGAAAAAACGCATACGCCCTTTTTGGCCAAGTGTATCATTGTGGACGTTCTGCCTCTTTTCCTATGCTTTCAATGCAATTCCAGTCTACCTCCTGAAATTGGTTTCCTGCAATTCTGCCCCGCTTTCAAGTCCTCTTGGCAGCCTTACTTCAGTCTATTTTTGGACGATAGCTGTCATTTATGACTCTGCAGGTTTGTGAATTACAGTGCCCCTGAGCTCCTTTCTTCAACTCGCTTTCTTTTGAGCTGGCCGCAACACCGCAGGATGGCTTCAGGCCCTAATCTGGTTCCGGTACGGCACACTGAGCCTTTGGTTATTTCCTCTTCCTGGTGGGAAATGAGAGTTAAATTTGCCCGTCCAGACACCTCCAGCTAGCTTCTCATTGGTTCTTGCTATTCCTGTTCATCTTCCGCAGAAATTGCAAACTGGGCCAAACAGGAGGTTAAAGGGACTGACTCTCCAAGTCGGGAGAGTGTTAGTAAAGCGTCTGGAATGTTGCACCCGAGTACCAGGGTACGAAAACTGACATATTTTAACACGTCTCCCGATCACGTGGTTGATCATACTCTAGGTTCCACATGCATGTTTTAGCTGAAGGAAGAATACCTTAAACCTGGGTAGTTGAAACCCGTGGAATGGGTACCATGCAATATGACTTCAAAGGGTCTTCATTTGCTCACCGAACCTCTCCAATCCTATCACTGCTGCGTTTATGCCCCTGTACACATGCTTGATTCTCTTTCGGAGACATGGCAATCCATAGGTTTTAAGATACTTACTAGTCAGGTACATTCTTAGGCGTTTAATATGCGGTGTTGAATCCATTTCGTTGAGCAAGGAGTAGCTCTTGTCTATTCCATATTTGACTTAAGGAACTTTATCTGTGCTCATTTCAATCTCTGGTTTTATGCAGCACCCCAACTCACCTTTACCCTTAAGCAAGCATAAGTTGGTTTTCTAAATTTGAGTCCCTGTTCTGTTCTGTAATTCAGTTCCTGTATAGCCAAGTTTCCATTCCGTGTATTACTGATATCTTATGATGTTTCTTTTTCTGTGTGACTTACTTCAGTTAGAATCATCATACCTGAATCCACTCATTGTGCTGCTAAGGGCCTGATGACACAGATTTCATTGCTGAGAGATATTGCTTTGTAAGTAAATACCACAACTTCTTTATCCATTTTTCACTTTCTGCGATGTTGAACTTGTACTGTAAACGAGGTTCTTGTAAACAGAGCCGTTCCAAATTTTGGGGTGGCTCTGTCTTTTTGATTTTAATTTCCCTAAGCTATAGGACCATAAGTGGAAGTGCCCTAGGTTCTGTTGCTTTGTTTTTTAGATGTTTCAGGAAACACCATACACTTCTCCCGAGTGGTTGTTGGCAATTTACATCCCGCCCATCAGCATAACAAGGCTCCCAGTTCTCCATGGCCTGTCCTGCCTTTCTGGATTTTACACTTTTTTCAGATGGCCCTTTTGACCGGGGGGAAGTGAGACTTCATTGTAGTGCAGATTTCCTTTGCAAGCTTGCTTGGTTGGCCAAAAAGGGCGTATGCGTTTTTTCCTGAATATATTCAGGAAAAAACGCATACGCCCTTTTTGGCCAAGTGCATCATTGTGGACGTTCTGCCTCTTTTCCTATGCTTTCAATGCAATTCCAGTCTACCTCCTGAAATCGGTTTCCTGCAATTCTGCCCCACTTTGAAGTCCTCTTGGCATCCTTACTTCAGTGTATTTTTGGACGATAGCTGTCATTTATAACTCTGCAGGTTTGTGAATTACAGTGCCCCTGAGCTCCTTTCTTCAACTCGCTTTCTTTTGAGCTGGCCGCAACACCGCAGGATGGCTTCAGGCCCTAATCTGGTTCCGGCCCGGCACGCTGAGCCTTTGGTTATTTCCTCTTCCTGGTGGGAAATGAGAGTTAAATTTGCCCGTCCAGACACCTCCAGCTAGCCTCTCATTGGTTCTCGCTATTCCTGTTCATCTTCCGCAGAAATTGCAAACTGGGACAAACAGGAGGTTAAAGGCGCTGACTCTCCAAGTGGGGAGAGTGTTAGTAAAGCGTCTGGAATGTTGCACCCGAGTACCAGGGGAGGAAAACTGAGACATATTTGAACACGTCTCCCGTTCACATGGTTGATCATACTTGGGTTCCACATGAATGTTTTAGCTGAAGGAAGAATACCTTAAACCTGGAGAGTTGAGACCCGTGTAATGGGTACCATGCAATATGACTTCAAAGGGTCTTCATTTGCTCACCGAACCTCTCCAATCCTATCACTGCTGCGTTTATGCCCCTGTACACATGCTTGATTCTCTTTTGGAGACATAGCAATCCATAGGTTTTAAGATACTTACTAGTCAGGTACATTCTTAGGCTTTTAATATGGGGTGTTGAGTCCATTTCGTTGAGCAAGGAGTAGCTCTTGTCTATTCCATATTTGACTTAAGGAACTTTATCTGTGCTCATTTCAATCTCTGGTTTTATGCAGCACCCCAACTCACCTTTACCCTTAAGCAAGCATAAGTTGGTTTTCTAAATTTGAGACCCTGTTCTGTTCTGGAATGCAGTTCCTGTGTAGCCAAGTTTACATTCCGTGTATTAGTGATATCTTATGATGTTTCTTTTTCTGTGTGACTTATTTCAGTTAGAATCATCGTACCTGAATCCACTCATTATGCTGCTACAGGCCTGATGACATAGATTTCATTGCTGAGTGATACTGCATTGTACGTAAGTACCACAAGTTCTTTATCCATTTTTCACTTCCTGCGATGTTGAACTTGTACTGTAAACGAGGTTCTTGTAAACAGAGGCGTCCCAAACTTTGGGGTGGCTGTGTCTTTTTGATTTTAATTTCCCTAAGCTATAGGACCATAAGTGGCAGTGCCCTAGGCTCTGTTGCTTTGTTTTTTAGATGTTTCAGGAAACACCATACACTTCTCCCGAGTGTCTGTTGGCAATTTACATCCCGCCCATCAGCATAACAAGGCTCCCAGTTCTCCATGGCCTGTCCTGCCTTTCTGGATTTTACACTTTCTTCAGATGGCCCTTTTGACCGGGGGGAAGTGAGACTTCATTGTAGTGCAGATTTCCTTTGCAAGCTTGCTTGGTTGGCCAAAAAGGGCGTATGCGTTTTTTCCTGAATATATTCAGGAAAAAACGCATACGCCCTTTTTTGCCAAGTGCATCATTGTGGATGTTCTGCCTCTTTTCCTATGCTTTCAATGCAATTCCAGTCTACCTCCTGAAATCGGTTTCCTGCAATTCTGCCCCGCTTTCAAGTCCTCTTGGCAGCCTTACTTCAGTCTATTTTTGGACGATAGCTGTCATTTATAACTCTGCAGGTTTGTGAATTACAGTGCCCCTGAGCTCCTTTCTTCAACTCGCTTTCTTGTGACCTGGCCGCAACACCGCAGGATGGCTTCAGGCCCTAATCTGGTTCCGACCCGGCACGCTGAGCCTTTGGTTAATTCCTCTTCCTGGTGGGAAATGAGAGTTAAATTTGCCCGTCCAGACACCTCCAGCTAGCCTCTCATTGGTTCTCGCTATTCCTGTTCATCTTCCGCAGAAATTGCAAACTGGGCCAAACAGGAGGTTAAAGGCGCTGACTCTCCAAGTGGGGAGAGTGTTAGGAAAGCGTCTGGAATGTTGCACCCGAGTACCAAGGGAGGAAAACTGAGACATATTTGAACACGTCTCCCGATCACATGGTTGATCATACTCTAGGTTCCACATGCATGTTTTAGCTGAAGGAAGAATAACTTAAACCTGGGTAGTTGAAACCCGTGGAATGGGTACCATGCAATATGACTTCAAAGGGTCTTCATTTGCTCACCGAACCTCTCCAATCCTATCACTGCTGCGTTTATGCCCCTGTACACATGCTTGATTCTCTTTCGGAGACATAGCAATCCATAGGTTTTAAGATACTTACAAGTCAGGTACATTCTTAGGCGTTTAATATGCGGTGTTGAGTCCATTTCGTTGAGCAAGGAGTAGCTCTTGTCTATTCCATATTTGGCTTAAGGAACTTTATCTGTGCTCATTTCAATCTCTGGTTTTATGCAGCACCCCAACTCACCTTTACCCTTAAGCAAGCATAAGTTGTTTTTCTAAATATGAGACCCTGTTCTGTTCTGTAATTCAGTTCCTGTGTAGCCAAGTTTCCATTCCGTGTATTACTGATATCTTATGATGTTTCTTTTTCTGTGTGACTTATTTCAGTTAGAATCATCATACCTGAATCCACTCATTGTGATGCTAAGGGCCTGATGACATAGATTTCATTGCTGAGTGATATTGCTTTGTAAGTGAATACCACAACTTCTTTATCCATTTTTCACTTTCTGCGATGTTGAACTTGTACTGTAAACGAGGTTCTTGTAAACAGAGCCGTTCCAAACTTTGGGGTGGCTGTGTCTTTTTGATTTTAATTTCCCTAAGCTATAGGACCATAAGTGGAAGTGCCCTAGGTTCTGTTGCTTTGTTTTTTAGATGTTTCAGGAAACACCATACACTTCTCCCGAGGGGTCGTTGGCAATTTACATCCCGCCCATCAGCATAACAAGGCTCCCAGTTCTCCATGGCCTGTCCTGCCTTTCTGGATTTTACACTTTTTTCAGATGGCCCTTTTGACCGGGGGGAAGTGAGACTTCATTGTAGTGCAGATTTCCTTTGCAAGCTTGCTTGGTTGGCCAAAAAGGGCGTATGCGTTTTTTCCTGAATATATTCAGGAAAAAACGCATACGCCCTTTTTGGCCAAGTGCATCATTGTGGACGTTCTGCCTCTTTTCCTATGCTTTCAATGCAATTCCAGTCTACCTCCTGAAATCGGTTTCCTGCAATTCTGCCCCGCTTTCAAGTCCTCTTGGCAGCCTTACTTCAGTCTATTTTTGGACGATAGCTGTCATTTATACCTCTGCAGGTTTGTGAATTACAGTGCCCCTGAGCTCCTTTCTTCAACTCGCTTTCTTGTGACCTGGCCGCAACACCGCAGGATGGCTTCAGGCCCTAATCTGGTTCCGGCCCGGCATGCTGAGCCTTTGGTTAATTCCTCTTCCTGGTGGGAAATGAGAGTTAAATTTGCCCGTCCAGACACCTCCAGCTAGCCTCTCATTGGTTCTCGCTATTCCTGTTCATCTTCCGCAGAAATTGCAAACTGGGCCAAACAGGAGGTTAAAGGCGCTGACTCTCCAAGTGGGGAGAGTGTTAGTAAAGCGTCTGGAATGTTGCACACGAGTACCAGGGGAGGAAAACTGAGACATATTTGAACATGTCTCCCGTTCACATGGTTGATCATACTTGGGTTCCACATGCATGTTTTAGCTGAAGGAAGAATACCTTAAACCTGGAGAGTTGAGACCCGTGTAATGGGTACCATGCAATATGACTTCAAAGGGTCTTCATTTGCTCACCGAACCTCTCCAATCCTATCACTGCTGCGTTTATGCCCCTGTACACATGCTTGATTCTCTTTTGGAGACATAGCAATCCATAGGTTTTACGATACTTACTAGTCAGGTACATTCTTAGGCGTTTAATATGCGGTGTTGAGTCCATTTCGTTGAGCAAGGAGTAGCTCTTGTCTATTTCATATTTGGCTTAAGGAACTTTATCTGTGCTCATTTCAATCTCTGGTTTTATGCAGCACCCCAACTCACCTTTACCCTTAAGCAAGCATAAGTTGGTTTTCTAAATTTGACACCCTGTTCTGTTCTGTAATTCAGTTCCTGTGTAGCCAAGTTTCCATTCCGTGTATTACTGATATCTTATGATGTTTCTTTTTCTGTGTGACTTATTTCAGTTAGAATCATCATACCTGAATCCACTCATTGTGCTGCTAAGGGCCTGATGACATAGATTTCATTGCTGAGTGATATTGCTTTGTAAGTAAATACCACAACTTCTTTATCCATTTTTCACTTTCTGCGATGTTGAACTTGTACTGTAAACGAGGTTCTTGTAAACAGAGGCGTCCCAAACTTTGGGGTGGCTGTGTCTTTTTGATTTTAATTTCCCTAAGCTATAGGACCATAAGTGGAAGTGCCCTAGGCTCTGTTGCTTTGTTTTTTAGATGTTTCAGGAAACACCATACACTTCTCCCAAGTGTCTGTTGGCAATTTACATCCCGCCCATCAGCATAACAAGGCTCCCAGTTCTCCATGGCCTGTCCTGCCTTTCTGGATTTTACACTTTCTTCAGATGGCCCTTTTGACTGGGGGGAAGTGAGACTTCATTGTAGTGCAGATTTCCTTTGCAAGCTTGCTTGGTTGGCCAAAAAGGGCGTATGCGTTTTTTCCTGAATATATTCAGGAAAAAACGCATACGCCCTTTTTGGCCAAGTGCATCATTGTGGACGTTCTGCCTCTTTTCCTATGCTTTCAATGCAATTCCAGTCTACCTCCTGAAATCGGTTTCCTGCAATTCTGCCCCGCTTTCAAGTCCTCTTGGCAGCCTTACTTCAGTCTATTTTTGGACGATAGCTGTCATTTATAACTCTGCAGGTTTGTGAATTACAGTGCCCCTGAGCTCCTTTCTTCAACTTGCTTTCTTGTGACCTGGCCACAACACCGCAGGATGGTTTCAGGCCCTAATCTGGTTCCGGCCCGGCACGCTGAGCCTTTGGTTAATTCCTCTTCCTGGTGGGAAATGAGAGTTAAATTTGCCCGTCCAGACACCTCCAGCTAGCCTCTCATTGGTTCTCGCTATTCCTGTTCATCTTCCGCAGAAATTGCAAACTGGGCCAAACAGGAGGTTAAAGGGACTGACTCTCCAAGTGGGGAGAGTGTTAGTAAAGCGTCTGGAATGTTGCACCCGAGTACCAGGGGAGGAAAACTGAGACATATTTGAACACGTCTCCCGATCACATGGTTGATCATACTCTAGGTTCCACATGCATGTTTTAGCTGAAGGAAGAATACCTTAAACCTGGGTAGTTGAAACCCGTGGAATGGGTACCATGCAATATGACTTCAAAGGGTCTTCATTTGCTCACCGAACCTCTCCAATCCTATCACTGCTGCGTTTATGCCCCTGTACACATGCTTGATTCTCTTTCGGAGACATAGCAATCCATAGGTTTTAAGATACTTACTAGTCAGGTACATTCTTAGGCGTTTAATATGGGGTGTTGAGTCCATTTCGTTGAGCAAGGAGTAGCTCTTGTCTATTCCATATTTGGCTTAAGGAACTTTATCTGTGCTCATTTCAATCTCTGGTTTTATGCAGCACCCCAACTCACCTTTACCCTTAAGCAAGCATAAGTTGTTTTTCTAAATTTGAGACCCTGTTCTGTTCTGTAATTCAGTTCCTGTGTAGCCAAGTTTCCATTCCGTGTATTACTGATATCTTATGATGTTTCTTTTTCTGTGTGACTTATTTCAGTTAGAATCATCATACCTGAATCCACTCATTGTGCTGCTAAGGGCCTGATGACACAGATTTCATTGCTGAGTGATATTGCTTTGTAAGTAAATACCACAACTTCTTTATCCATTTTTCACTTTCTGCGATGTTGAACTTGTACTGTAAACGAGGTTCTTGTAAACAGAGCCGTTCCAAACTTTGGGGTGGCTGTGTCTTTTTGATTTTAATTTCCCTAAGCTATAGGACCATAAGTGGAAGTGCCCTAGGTTCTGTTGCTTTGTTTTTTAGATGTTTCAGGAAACACCATACACTTCTCCCGAGTGGTTGTTGGCAATTTACATCCCGCCCATCAGCATAACAAGGCTCCCAGTTCTCCATGGCCTGTCCTGCCTTTCTGGATTTTACACTTTTTTCAGATGCCCCTTTTGACCGGGGGGAAGTGAGACTTCATTGTAGTGCAGATTTCCTTTGCAAGCTTGCTTGGTTGGCCAAAAAGGGCGTATGCGTTTTTTCCTGAATATATTCAGGAAAAAACGCATACGCCCTTTTTGGCCAAGTGCATCATTGTGGACGTTCTGCCTCTTTTCCTATGCTTTCAATGCAATTCCAGTCTACCTCCTGAAATCGGTTTCCTGCAATTCTGCCCCGCTTTCAAGTCCTCTTGGCAGCCTTACTTCAGTCTATTTTTGGACGATAGCTGTCATTTATAACTCTGCAGGTTTGTGAATTACAGTGCCCCTGAGCTCCTTTCTTCAACTTGCTTTCTTGTGAGCTGGCCGCAACACCGCAGGATGGCTTCAGGCCCTAATCTGGTTCCGGCACGGCACGCTGAGCCTTTGGTTATTTCCTCTTCCTGGTGGGAAATGAGAGTTAAATTTGCCCGTCCAGACACCTTCAGCTAGCCTCTCATTGGTTCTCGCTATTCCTGTTCATCTTCCGCAGAAATTGCAAACTGGGCCAAACAGGAGGTTAAAGGCGCTGACTCTCCAAGTGGGGAGAGTGTTAGTAAAGCGTCTGGAATGTTGCACCCGAGTACCAGGGGAGGAAAACTGAGACATATTTGAACACGTCTCCCGTTCACATGGTTGATCATACTTGGGTTCCACATGCATGTTTTAGCTGAAGGAAGAATACCTTAAACCTGGAGAGTTGAGACCCGTGTAATGGGTACCATGCAATATGACTTCAAAGGGTCTTCATTTGCTCACCGAACCTCTCCAATCCTATCACTGCTGCGTTTATGCCCCTGTACACATGCTTGATTCTCTTTCGGAGACATAGCAATCCATAGGTTTTACGATACTTACTAGTCAGGTACATTCTTAGGCGTTTAATATGCGGTGTTGAGTCCATTTCGTTGAGCAAGGAGTAGCTCTTGTCTATTCCATATTTGACTTAAGGAACTTTATCTGTGCTCATTTCAATCTCTGGTTTTATGCAGCACCCCAACTCACCTTTACCCTTAAGCAAGCATAAGTTGTTTTTCTGAATTTGAGACCCTGTTCTGTTCTGTAATTCAGTTCCTGTGTAGCCAAGTTTCCATTCCGTGTATTACTGATATCTTATGATGTTTCTTTTTCTGTGTGACTTATTTCAGTTAGAATCATCATACCTGAATCCACTCATTGTGCTGCTAAGGGCCTGATGACATAGATTTCATTGCTGAGTGATATTGCTTTGTAAGTGAATACCACAACTTCTTTATCCATTTTTCACTTTCTGCGATGTTGAACTTGTACTGTAAACGAGGTTCTTGTAAACAGAGCCGTTCCAAACTTTGGGGTGGCTGTGTCTTTTTGATTTTAATTTCCCTAAGCTATAGGACCATAAGTGGAAGTGCCCTAGGCTCTGTTGCTTTGTTTTTTAGATGTTTCAGGAAACACCATACACTTCTCCCAAGTGTCTGTTGGCAATTTACATCCCGCCCATCAGCATAACAAGGCTCCCAGTTCTCCATGGCCTGTTGCCTTTCTGGATTTTACACTTTTTTCAGATGGCCCTTTTGACCGGGGGGAAGTGAGACTTCATTGTAGTGCAGATTTCCTTTGCAAACTTGCTTGGTTGGCCAAAAAGGGCGTATGCGTTTTTTCCTGAATATATTCAGGAAAAAACGCATACGCCGTTTTTGGCCAAGTGCATCATTGTGGACGTTCTGCCTCTTTTCCTATGCTTTCAATGCAATTCCAGTCTACCTTCTGAAATTGGTTTCCTGCAATTCTGCCCCGCTTTCAAGTCCTCTTGGCAGCCTTCCTTCAGTCTATTTTTGGACGATAGCTGTCATTTATAACTCTGCAGGTTTGTGAATTACAGTGCCCCTGAGCTCCTTTCTTCAACTCGCTTTCTTGTGACCTGGCCGCAACACCGCAGGATGGCTTCAGGCCCTAATCTGGTTCCGGCCCGGCACGCTGAGCCTTTGGTTAATTCCTCTTCCTGGTGGGAAATGAGAGTTAAATTTGCCCGTCCAGACACCTCCAGCTAGCCTCTCATTGGTTCTCGCTATTCCTGTTCATCTTCCGCAGAAATTGCAAACTGGGCCAAACAGGAGGTTAAAGGGACTGACTCTCCAAGTGGGGAGAGTGTTAGTAAAGCGTCTGGAATGTTGCACCCGAGTACCAGGGGAGGAAAACTGAGACATATTTGAACACGTCTCCCGATCACATGGTTGATCATACTCTAGGTTCCACATGCATGTTTTAGCTGAAGGAAGAATACCTTAAACCTGGGTAGTTGAAACCCGTGGAATGGGTACCATGCAATATGACTTCAAAGGGTCTTCATTTGCTCACCGAACCTCTCCAATCCTATCACTGCTGCGTTTATGCCCCTGTACACATGCTTGATTCTCTTTTGGAGACATAGCAATCCATAGGTTTTACGATACTTACTAGTCAGGTACATTCTTAGGCGTTTAATATGCGGTGTTGAGTCCATTTCGTTGAGCAAGGAGTAGCTCTTGTCTATTCCATATTTGACTTAAGGAACTTTATCTGTGCTCATTTCAATCTCTGGTTTTATGCAGCACCCCAACTCACCTTTACCCTTAAGCAAGCATAAGTTGGTTTTCTAAATTTGAGACCCTGTTCTGTTCTGTAATTCAGTTCCTGTGTAGCCAAGTTTCCATTCCGTGTATTACTGATATCTTATGATGTTTCTTTTTCTGTGTGACTTATTTCAGTTAGAATCATCATACCTGAATCCACTCATTGTGCTGCTAAGGGCCTGATGACATAGATTTCATTGCTGAGTGATATTGCATTGTAAGTGAATGCCACAACTTCTTTATCCATTTTTCACTTTCTGCGATGTTGAACTTGTACTGTAAACGAGGTTCTTGTAAACAGAGCCGTTCCAAACTTTGGGGTGGCTGTGTCTTTTTGATTTTAATTTCCCTAAGCTATAGGACCATAAGTGGCAGTGCCCTAGGCTCTGTTGCTTTGTTTTTTAGATGTTTCAGGAAACACCATACACTTCTCCCGAGTGTCTGTTGTCAATTTACATCCCGCCCATCAGCATAACAAGGCTCCCAGTTCTCAATGGCCTGTTGCCTTTCTGGATTTTACACTTTTTTCAGATGGCCCTTTTGACCGGGGGGAAGTGAGACTTCATTGTAGTGCAGATTTCCTTTGCAAGCTTGCTTGGTTGGCCAAAAAGGGCGTATGCGTTTTTTCCTGAATATATTCAGGAAAAAACGCATACGCCCTTTTTGGCCAAGTGCATCATTGTGGACGTTCTGCCTCTTTTCCTATGCTTTCAATGCAATTCCAGTCTACCTTCTGAAATTGGTTTCCTGCAATTCTGCCCCACTTTCAAGTCCTCTTGGCAGCCTTCCTTCAGTCTATTTTTGGACGATAGCTGTCATTTATAACTCTGCAGGTTTGTGAATTACAGTGCCCCTGAGCTCCTTTCTTCAACTCGCTTTCTTTTGAGCTGGCCGCAACACCGCAGGATGGCTTCAGGCCCTAATCTGGTTCCGGCCCGGCACGCTGAGCCTTTGGTTAATTCCTCTTCCTGGTGGGAAATGAGAGTTAAATTTGCCCGTCCAGACACCTCCAGCTAGCCTCTCATTGGTTCTCGCTATTCCTGTTCATCTTCCGCAGAAATTGCAAACTGGGCCAAACAGGAGGTTAAAGGGACTGACTCTCCAAGTGGGGAGAGTGTTAGTAAAGCGTCTGGAATGTTGCACCCGAGTACCAGGGGAGGAAAACTGAGACATATTTGAACACGTCTCCCGATCACATGGTTGATCATACTCTAGGTTCCACATGCATGTTTTAGCTGAAGGAAGAATACCTTAAACCTGGGTAGTTGAAACCCGTGGAATGGGTACCATGCAATATGACTTCAAAGGGTCTTCATTTGCTCACCGAACCTCTCCAATCCTATCACTGCTGCGTTTATGCCCCTGTACACATGCTTGATTCTCTTTTGGAGACATAGCAATCCATAGGTTTTACGATACTTACTAGTCAGGTACATTCTTAGGCGTTTAATATGCGGTGTTGAGTCCATTTCGTTGAGCAAGGAGTAGCTCTTGTCTATTCCATATTTGACTTAAGGAACTTTATCTGTGCTCATTTCAATCTCTGGTTTTATGCAGCACCCCAACTCACCTTTACCCTTAAGCAAGCATAAGTTGGTTTTCTAAATTTGAGACCCTGTTCTGTTCTGTAATTCAGTTCCTGTGTAGCCAAGTTTACATTCCGTGTATTACTGATATCTTATGATGTTTCTTTTTCTGTGTGACTTATTTCAGTTAGAATCATCATACCTAAATCCACTCATTGTGCTGCTAAGGACCTGATGACACAGATTTCATTGCTGAGTGATATTGCTTTGTAAGTAAATACCACAACTTCTGTATCCATTTTTCACTTTCTGCGATGTTGAACTTGTACTGTAAACGAGGTTCTTGTAAACAGAGCCGTTCCAAACTTTGGGGTGGCTGTGTCTTTTTGATTTTAATTTCCCTAAGCTATAGGACCATAAGTGGAAGTGCCCTAGGTTCTGTTGCTTTGTTTTTTAGATGTTTCAGGAAACACCATACACTTCTCCCGAGTGGTTGTTGGCAATTTACATCCCGCCCATCAGCATAACAAGGCTCCCAGTTCTCCATGGCCTGTCCTGCCTTTCTGGATTTTACACTTTTTTCAGATGGCCCTTTTGACCGGGGGGAAGTGAGACTTCATTGTAGTGCAGATTTCCTTTGCAAGCTTGCTTGGTTGGCCAAAAAGGGCGTATGCGTTTTTTCCTGAATATATTCAGGAAAAAACGCATACGCCCTTTTTGGCCAAGTGCATCATTGTGGACGTTCTGCCTCTTTTCCTATGCTTTCAATGCAATTCCAGTCTACCTCCTGAAATCGGTTTCCTGCAATTCTGCCCCGCTTTCAAGTCCTCTTGGCAGCCTTACTTCAGTCTATTTTTGGACGATAGCTGTCATTTATAACTCTGCAGGTTTGTGAATTACAGTGCCCCTGAGCTCCTTTCTTCAACTTGCTTTCTTGTGACCTGGCCGCAACACCGCAGGATGTCTTCAGGACCTAATCTGGTTCCGGCACGGCAAGCTGAGCCTTTGGTTATTTCCTCTTCCTGGTGGGAAATGAGAGTTAAATTTGCCCGTCCAGACACCTCCAGCTAGTCTCTCATTGGTTCTCGTTATTCCTGTTCATCTTCCGCAGAAATTGCAAACTGGGCCAAACAGGAGGTTAAAGGCGCTGACTCTCCAAGTGGGGAGAGTGTTAGTAAAGCGTCTGGAATGTTGCACCCGAGTACCAGGGGTGGAAAACTGAGACATATTTGAACACGTCTCCCGTTCACATGGTTGATCATACTTGGGTTCCACATGCATGTTTTAGCTGAAGGAAGAATACCTTAAACCTGGAGAGTTCAGACCCGTGTAATGGGTACCATGCAATATGACTTCAAAGGGTCTTCATTTGCTCACTGAACCTCTCCAATCCTATCACTGCTGCGTTTATGCCCCTGTACACATGCTTGATTCTCTTTTGGAGACATAGCAATCCATAGGTTTTACGATACTTACTAGTCAGGTACATTCTTAGGCTTTTAATATGCGGTGTTGAGTCCATTTCGTTGAGCAAGGAGTAGCTCTTGTCTATTCCATATTTGACTTAAGGAACTTTATCTGTGCTCATTTCAATCTCTGGTTTTATGCAGCACCCCAACTCACCTTTACCCTTAAGCAAGCATAAGTTGGTTTTCTAAATTTGAGACCCTGTTCTGTTCTGTAATTCAGTTCCTGTGTAGCCAAGTTTACATTCCGTGTATTACTGATATCTTATGATGTTTCTTTTTCTGTGTGACTTACTTCTGTTAGAATCATCATACCTGAATCCACTCATTGTGCTGCTAAGGGCCTGATGACACAGATTTCATTGCTGAGTGATATTGCTTTGTAAGTAAATACCACAACTTCTTTATCCATTTTTCACTTTCTGCGATGTTGAACTTGTACTGTAAACGAGGTTCTTGTAAACAGAGCCGTTCCAAACTTTGGGGTGGCTGTGTCTTTTTGATTTTAATTTCCCTAAGCTATAGGACCATAAGTGGAAGTGCCCTAGGTTCTGTTGCTTTGTTTTTTAGATGTTTCAGGAAACACCATACACTTCTCCCGAGTGGTTGTTGGCAATTTACATCCCGCCCATCAGCATAACAAGGCTCCCAGTTCTCCATGGCCTGTCCTGCCTTTCTGGATTTTACACTTTTTTCAGATGGCCCTTTTGACCGGGGGGAAGTGAGACTTCATTGTAGTGCAGATTTCCTTTGCAAGCTTGCTTGGTTGGCCAAAAAGTGCGTATGCGTTTTTTCCTGAATATATTCAGGAAAAAACGCATACGCCCTTTTTGGCCAAGTGCATCATTGTGGACGTTCTGCCTCTTTTCCTATGCTTTCTATGCAATTCCAGTCTACCTCCTGAAATCGGTTTCCTGCAATTCTGCCCCGCTTTCAAGTCCTCTTGGCAGCCTTACTTCAGTCTATTTTTGGACGATAGCTGTCATTTATAACTCTGCAGGTTTGTGAATTACAGTGCCCCTGAGCTCCTTTGTTCAACTCGCTTTCTTTGGAGCTGGCCGCAACACCGCAGGATGGCTTCAGGCCCTAATCTGGTTCCGGTACGGCACGCTGAGCCTTTGGTTATTTCCTCTTCCTGGTGGGAAATGAGAGTTAAATTTGCCCGTCCAGACACCTCCAGCTAGCCTCTCATTGGTTCTCGCTATTCCTGTTCATCTTCCGCAGAAATTGCAAACTGGGCCAAACAGGAGGTTAAAGGCGCTGACTCTCCAAGTGGGGAGAGTGTTAGTAAAGCGTCTGGAATGTTGCACCCGAGTACCAGGGGAGGAAAACTGAGACATATTTGAACACGTCTCCCGTTCACATGGTTGATCATACTTGGGTTCCACATGCATGTTTTAGCTGAAGGAAGAATACCTAAAACCTGGGTAGTTGAAACCCGTGGAATGGGTACCATGCAATATGACTTCAAAGGGTCTTCATTTGCTCACCAAACCTCTCCAATCCTATCACTGCTGCGTTTATGCCCCTGTACACATGCTTGATTCTCTTTCGGAGACATAGCAATCCATAGGTTTTAAGATACTTACTAGTCAGGTACATTCTTAGGCGTTTAATATGCGGTGTTGAGTCCATTTCGTTGAGCAAGGAGTAGCTCTTGTCTATTCCATATTTGGCTTAAGGAACTTTATCTGTGCTCATTTCAATCTCTGGTTTTATGCAGCACCCCACCTCACCTTTACCCTTAAGCAAGCATAAGTTGGTTTTCTAAATTTGAGACCCTGTTCTGTTCTGTAATTCAGTTCCTGTGTAGCCAAGTTTACATTCCGTGTATTAGTGATATCTTATGATGTTTCTTTTTCTGTGTGACTTATTTCAGTTAGAATCATCATACCTGAATCCACTCATTGTGATGCTAAGGGCCTGATGACATAGAATTCATTGCTGAGTGATATTGCTTTGTAAGTAAATACCACAACTTCTTTATCCATTTTTCACTTTCTGCGATGTTGAACATGTACGGTAAACGAGGTTCTTGTAAACAGAGGCGTCCCAAACTTTGGGGTGGCTGTGTCTTTTTGATTTTAATTTCCCTAAGCTATAGGACCATAAGTGGCAGTGCCCTAGGCTCTGTTGCTTTGTTTTTTAGATGTTTCAGGAAACACCATACACTTCTCCCGAGTGTCTGTTGGCAATTTACATCCCGCCCATCAGCATAACAAGGCTCCCAGTTCTCCATGGCCTGTCCTGCCTTTCTGGATTTTACACTTTTTTCAGATGGCCCTTTTGACCGGGGGGAAGTGAGACTTCATTGTAGTGCAGATTTCCTTTGCAAGCTTGCTTGGTTGGCCAAAAAGGGCGTATGCGTTTTTTCCTGAATATATTCAGGAAAAAACGCATACGCCCTTTTTGGCCAAGTGCATCATTGTGGACGTTCTGCCTCTTTTCCTATGCTTTCAATGCAATTCCAGTCTACCTCCTGAAATCGGTTTCCTGCAATTCTGCCCCGCTTTCAAGTCCTCTTGGCAGCCTTACTTCAGTCTATTTTTGGACGATAGCTGTCATTTATAACTCTGCAGGTTTGTGAATTACAGTGCCCCTGAGCTCCTTTCTTCAACTCGCTTTCTTGTAACCTGGCCGCAACACCGCAGGATGGCTTCAGGCCCTAATCTGGTTCCGGCACGGCACGCTGAGCCTTTGGTTATTTCCTCTTCCTGGTGGGAAATGAGAGTTAAACTTGCCCGTCCAGACACCTCCAGCTAGTCTCTCATTGGTTCTCGCTATTCCTGTTCATCTTCCGCAGAAATTGCAAACTGGGCCAAACAGGAGGTTAAAGGGACTGACTCTCCAAGTCGGGAGAGTGTTAGTAAAGCGTCTGGAATGTTGCACCCGAGTACCAGGGTACGAAAACTGAGACATATTTGAACACGTCTCCCGTTCACATGGTTGATCATACTTGGGTTCCACATGCATGTTTTAGCTGAAGGAAGAATACCTTAAACCTGGAGAGTTGAGACCCGTGTAATGGGTACCATGCAATATGACTTCAAAGGGTCTTCATTTGCTCACCGAACATCTCCAATCCTATCACTGCTGCGTTTATGCCCCTGTACACACGCTTGATTCTCTTTTGGAGACATAGCAATCCATAGGTTTTAAGATACTTACTAGTCAGGTACATTCTTAGGCGTTTAATATGCGGTGTTGAGTCCATTTCGTTGAGCAAGGAGTAGCTCTTGTCTATTCCATATTTGGCTTAAGCAACTTTATCTGTGCTCATTTCAATCTCTGGTTTTATGCAGCACCCCAACTCACCTTTACCCTTAAGCAAGCATAAGTTGGTTTTCTAAATTTGAGACCCTGTTCTGTTCTGTAATTCAGTTCCTGTGTAGCCAAGTTTACATTCCGTGTATTACTGATATCTTATGATGTTTCTTTTCTGTGTGACTTATTTCAGTTAGAATCATCATACCTGAATCCACTCATTGTGCTGCTAAGGGCCTGATGACACAGATTTCATTGCTGAGTGATATTGCTTTGTAAGTAAATACCACAACTTCTTTATCCATTTTTCACTTTCTGCGATGTTGAACTTGTACTGTAAACGAGGTTCTTATAAACAGAGCCGATCCAAACTATGGGGTGGCTGTGTCTTTTTGATTTTAATTTCCCTAAGCTATAGGACCATAAGTGGCAGTGCCCTAGGCTCTGTTGCTTTGTTTTTTAGATGTTTCAGGAAACACCATACACTTCTCCCGAGTGTCTGTTGGCAATTTACATCCCGCCCATCAGCATAACAAGGCTCCCAGTTGTCCATGGCCTGTCCTGCCTTTCTGGATTTTACACTTTTTTCAGATGGCCCTTTTGACCGGGGGGAAGTGAGACTTCATTGTAGTGCAGATTTCCTTTGCAAGCTTGCTTGGTTAGCCAAAAATGGCGTATGCGTTTTTTCCTGAATATGTTCAGGAAAAAACGCATACGCCCTTTTTGGCCAAGTGCATCATTGTGGACGTTCTGCCTCTTTTCCTATGCTTTCAATGCAATTCCAGTCTACCTCCTGAAATCGGTTTCCTGCAATTCTGCCCCGCTTTCAAGTCCTCTTGGCAGCCTTACTTCAGTCTATTTTTGGACGATAGCTGTCATTTATAACTCTGCAGGTTTGTGAATTACAGTGCCCCTGAGCTCCTTTCTTCAACTCGCTTTCTTGTAACCTGGCCGCAACACCGCAGGATGGCTTCAGGCCCTAATCTGGTTCCGGCACGGCACGCTGAGCCTTTGGTTAATTCCTCTTCCTGGTGGGAAATGAGAGTTAAATTTGCCCGTCCAGACACCTCCAGCAGGTCTCTCATTGGTTCTCGCTATTCCTGTTCATCTTCCGCAGAAATTGCAAACTGGGCCAAACAGGAGGTTAAAGGCGCTGACTCTCCAAGTGGGGAGAGTGTTAGTAAAGCGTCTGGAATGTTGCACCCGAGTACCAGGGGAGGAAAACTGAGACATATTTGAACACGTCTCCCGTTCACATGGTTGATCATACTTGGGTTCCACATGCATGTTTTAGTTGAAGGAAGAATACCTAAAACCTGGGTAGTTGAAACCCGTGGAATGGGTACCATGCAATATGACTTCAAAGGGTCTTCATTTGCTCACCGAACCTCTCCAATCCTATCACTGCTGCGTTTATGCCCCTGTACACATGCTTGATTCTCTTTCGGAGACATAGCAATCATTGGTTTTTAAGACACTTACTAGTCAGGTACATTCTTAGGCGTTTAATATGCGGTGTTGAGTCCATTTCGTTGAGCAAGGAGTAGCTCTTGTCTTTTCCATATTTGACTTAAGGAACTTTATCTGTGCTCATTTCAATCTCTGGTTTTATGCAGCACCCCAACTCACCTTTACCCTTAAGTAAGCATAAGTTGGTTTTCTAAATTTGAGACCCTGTTCTGTTTTGGAATTCAGTTCCTGTGTAGCCAAGTTTACATTCCGTGTATTACTGATATCTTATGATGTTTCTTTTTCTGTGTGACTTATTTCAGTTAGAATCATCATACCTGAATCCACTCATTGTGCTGCTAAGGGCCTGATGACATAGAATTCATTGCTGAGTGATATTGCTTTGTAAGTAAATACCACAACTTCTTTATCCATTTTTCATTTTCTGCGATGTTGAACTTGTACTGTAAACGAGGTTCTTGTAAACAGAGCCGTTCCAAACTTTGGGGTGGCTGTGTCTTTTTGATTTTAATTTCCCTAAGCTATAGGACCATAAGTGGAAGTGCCCTAAGTTCTGTTGCTTTCTTTTTTAGATGTTTCAGGAAACACCATATACTTTTCCCGAGTGGTTGTTGGCAATTTACATCCCGCCCATCAGCATAACAAGGCTCCCAGTTCTCCATGGCCTGTCCTGCCTTTCTGGATTTTACACTTTTTTCAGATGGCCCTTTTGACCGGGGGGAAGTGAGACTTCATTGTAGTGCAGATTTCCTTTGCAAGCTTGCTTGGTTGGCCAAAAAGGGCGTATGCGTTTTTTCCTGAATATATTCAGGAAAAAACGCATACGCCCTTTTTGGCCAAGTGCATCATTGTGGACGTTCTGCCTCTTTTCCTATGCTTTCAATGCAATTCCAGTCTACCTCCTGAAATCGGTTTCCTGCAATTCTGCCCCGCTTTCAAGTCCTCTTGGCAGCCTTACTTCAGTCTATTTTTGGACGATAGCTGTCATTTATAACTCTGCAGGTTTGTGAATTACAGTGCCCCTGGGCTCCTTTCTTCAACTCGCTTTCTTTTGAGCTGGCCGCAACACCGAAGGATGGCTTCAGGCCCTAATCTGGTTCCTGTACGGCACGCTGAGCCTTTGGTTGTTTCCTCTTCCTGGTGGGAAATGAGAGTTAAATTTGCCCGTCCAGACACCTCCAGCTAGCCTCTCATTGGTTCTCGCTATTCCTGTTCATCTTCCGCAGAAATTGCAAACTGGGCCAAACAGGAGGTTAAAGGGACTGACTCTCCAAGTGGGGAGAGTGTTAGTAAAGCGTCTGGAATGTTGCACCCGAGTACCAGGGGAGGAAAACTGAGACATATTTGAACACGTCTCCCGTTCACATGGTTGATCATACTCTGGGTTCCACATGCATGTTTTAGCTGAAGGAAGAATACCTTAAACCTGGAGAGTTGAGACCCGTGTAATGGGTACCATGCAATATGACTTCAAAGGGTCTTCATTTGCTCACCGAACCTCTCCAATCCTATCACTGCTGCGTTTATTCCCCTGTACACACGCTTGATTCTCTTTTGGAGACATAGCAATCCATAGGTTTTAAGATACTTACTAGTCAGGTACATTCTTAGGGGTTTAATATGGGGTTTTGAGTCCATTTCGTTGAGCAAGGAGTAGCTCTTGTCTATTCCATATTTGGCTTAAGGAAATTTATCTGTGCTCATTTCAATCTCTGGTTTTATGCAGCACCCCAACTCACCTTTCCCCTTAAGCAAGCATAAGTTGGTTTTCTAAATTTGAGTCCCTGTTCTGTTCTGGAATGCAGTTCCTTTGTAGCCAAGTTTACATTCCGTGTATTAGTGATATCTTATGATGTTTCTTTTTCTGTGTGACTTATTTTAGTTAGAATCATCGTACCTGAATCCACTCATTATGCTGCTACAGGCCTGATGACATAGATTTCATTGCTGAGTGATACTGCATTGTACGTAAGTACCACAAGTTCTTTATCCATTTTTCACTTTCTGCGATGTTGAACTTGTACTGTAAACGAGGTTCTTGTAAACAGAGGCATCCCAAACTTTGGGCTGGCTGTGTCTTTTTGATTTTAATTTCCCTAAGCTATAGGACCATAAGTGGCAGTGCCCTAGGCTCTGTTGCTTTGTTTTTTAGATGTTTCAGGAAACACCATACACTTCTCCCGAGTGTCTGTTGGCAGTTTACATCCCGCCCATCAGCATAACAAGGCTCCCAGTTCTCCATGGCCTGTCCTGCCTTTCTGGATTTTACACTTTTTTCAGATGGCCCTTTTGACCGGGGGGAAGTGAGACTTCATTGTAGTGCAGATTTCCTTTGCAAGCTTGCTTGGTTGGCCAAAAAGGGCGTATGCGTTTTTTCCTGAATATATTCAGGAAAAAACGCATACGCCCTTTTTGGCCAAGTGTATCATTGTGGACGTTCTGCCTCTTTTCCTATGCTTTCAATGCAATTCCAGTCTACCTCCTGAAATTGGTTTCCTGCAATTCTGCCCCGCTTTCAAGTCCTCTTGGCAGCCTTACTTCAGTCTATTTTTGGACGATAGCTGTCATTTATGACTCTGCAGGTTTGTGAATTACAGTGCCCCTGAGCTCCTTTCTTCAACTCGCTTTCTTTTGAGCTGGCCGCAACACCGCAGGATGGCTTCAGGCCCTAATCTGGTTCCGGTACGGCACACTGAGCCTTTGGTTATTTCCTCTTCCTGGTGGGAAATGAGAGTTAAATTTGCCCGTCCAGACACCTCCAGCTAGCCTCTCATTGGTTCTTGCTATTCCTGTTCATCTTCCGCAGAAATTGCAAACTGGGCCAAACAGGAGGTTAAAGGGACTGACTCTCCAAGTCGGGAGAGTGTTAGTAAAGCGTCTGGAATGTTGCACCCGAGTACCAGGGTACGAAAACTGACATATTTTAACACGTCTCCCGATCACGTGGTTGATCATACTCTAGGTTCCACATGCATGTTTTAGCTGAAGGAAGAATACCTTAAACCTGGGTAGTTGAAACCCGTGGAATGGGTACCATGCAATATGACTTCAAAGGGTCTTCATTTGCTCACCGAACCTCTCCAATCCTATCACTGCTGCGTTTATGCCCCTGTACACATGCTTGATTCTCTTTCGGAGACATGGCAATCCATAGGTTTTAAGATACTTACTAGTCAGGTACATTCTTAGGCGTTTAATATGCGGTGTTGAATCCATTTCGTTGAGCAAGGAGTAGCTCTTGTCTATTCCATATTTGACTTAAGGAACTTTATCTGTGCTCATTTCAATCTCTGGTTTTATGCAGCACCCCAACTCACCTTTACCCTTAAGCAAGCATAAGTTGGTTTTCTAAATTTGAGTCCCTGTTCTGTTCTGTAATTCAGTTCCTGTGTAGCCAAGTTTACATTCCGTGTATTACTGATATCTTATGATGTTTCTTTTTCTGTGTGACTTACTTCAGTTAGAATCATCATACCTGAATCCACTCATTGTGCTGCTAAGGGCCTGATGACACAGATTTCATTGCTGAGAGATATTGCTTTGTAAGTAAATACCACAACTTCTTTATCCATTTTTCACTTTCTGCGATGTTGAACTTGTACTGTAAACGAGGTTCTTGTAAACAGAGCCGTTCCAAATTTTGGGGTGGCTCTGTCTTTTTGATTTTAATTTCCCTAAGCTATAGGACCATAAGTGGAAGTGCCCTAGGTTCTGTTGCTTTGTTTTTTAGATGTTTCAGGAAACACCATACACTTCTCCTGAGTGGTTGTTGGCAATTTACATCCCGCCCATCAGCATAACAAGGCTCCCAGTTCTCCATGGCCTGTCCTGCCTTTCTGGATTTTACACTTTTTTCAGATGGCCCTTTTGACCGGGGGGAAGTGAGACTTCATTGTAGTGCAGATTTCCTTTGCAAGCTTGCTTGGTTGGCCAAAAAGGGCGTATGCGTTTTTTCCTGAATATATTCAGGAAAAAACGCATACGCCCTTTTTGGCCAAGTGCATCATTGTGGACGTTCTGCCTCTTTTCCTATGCTTTCAATGCAATTCCAGTCTACCTCCTGAAATCGGTTTCCTGCAATTCTGCCCCACTTTGAAGTCCTCTTGGCATCCTTACTTCAGTGTATTTTTGGACGATAGCTGTCATTTATAACTCTGCAGGTTTGTGAATTACAGTGCCCCTGAGCTCCTTTCTTCAACTCGCTTTCTTTTGAGCTGGCCGCAACACCGCAGGATGGCTTCAGGCCCTAATCTGGTTCCGGCCCGGCACGCTGAGCCTTTGGTTATTTCCTCTTCCTGGTGGGAAATGAGAGTTAAATTTGCCCGTCCAGACACCTCCAGCTAGCCTCTCATTGGTTCTCGCTATTCCTGTTCATCTTCCGCAGAAATTGCAAACTGGGACAAACAGGAGGTTAAAGGCGCTGACTCTCCAAGTGGGGAGAGTGTTAGTAAAGCGTCTGGAATGTTGCACCCGAGTACCAGGGGAGGAAAACTGAGACATATTTGAACACGTCTCCCGTTCACATGGTTGATCATACTTGGGTTCCACATGAATGTTTTAGCTGAAGGAAGAATACCTTAAACCTGGAGAGTTGAGACCCGTGTAATGGGTACCATGCAATATGACTTCAAAGGGTCTTCATTTGCTCACCGAACCTCTCCAATCCTATCACTGCTGCGTTTATGCCCCTGTACACATGCTTGATTCTCTTTTGGAGACATAGCAATCCATAGGTTTTAAGATACTTACTAGTCAGGTACATTCTTAGGCTTTTAATATGGGGTGTTGAGTCCATTTCGTTGAGCAAGGAGTAGCTCTTGTCTATTCCATATTTGACTTAAGGAACTTTATCTGTGCTCATTTCAATCTCTGGTTTTATGCAGCACCCCAACTCACCTTTACCCTTAAGCAAGCATAAGTTGGTTTTCTAAATTTGAGACCCTGTTCTGTTCTGGAATGCAGTTCCTGTGTAGCCAAGTTTACATTCCGTGTATTAGTGATATCTTATGATGTTTCTTTTTCTGTGTGACTTATTTCAGTTAGAATCATCGTACCTGAATCCACTCATTATGCTGCTACAGGCCTGATGACATAGATTTCATTGCTGAGTGATACTGCATTGTACGTAAGTACCACAAGTTCTTTATCCATTTTTCACTTTCTGCGATGTTGAACTTGCACTGTAAACGAGGTTCTTGTAAACAGAGGCGTCCCAAACTTTGGGGTGGCTGTGTCTTTTTGATTTTAATTTCCCTAAGCTATAGGACCATAAGTGGCAGTGCCCTAGGCTCTGTTGCTTTGTTTTTTAGATGTTTCAGGAAACACCATACACTTCTCCCGAGTGTCTGTTGGCAATTTACATCCCGCCGATCAGCATAACAAGGCTCCCAGTTCTCCATGGCCTGTCCTGCCTTTCTGGATTTTACACTTTTTTCAGATGGCCCTTTTGACCGGGGGGAAGTGAGACTTCATTGTAGTGCAGATTTCCTTTGCAAGCTTGCTTGGTTGGCCAAAAAGGGCGTATGCGTTTTTTCCTGAATATATTCAGGAAAAAACGCATACGCCCTTTTTGGCCAAGTGCATCATTGTGGACGTTCTGCCTCTTTTCCTATGCTTTCAATGCAATTCCAGTCTACCTCCTGAAATCGGTTTCCTGCAATTCTGCCCCGCTTTCAAGTCCTCTTGGCAGCCTTACTTCAGTCTATTTGTGGACGATAGCTGTCATTTATAACTCTGCAGGTTTGTGAATTACAGTGCCCCTGAGCTCCTTTCTTCAACTCGCTTTCTTTTGAGCTGGACACAACACCGCAGGATGGCTTCAGGCCCTAATCTGGTTCCGGTACGGCACGCTGAGCCTTTGGTTATTTCCTCTTCCTGGTGGGAAATGAGAGTTAAATTTGCCCGTCCAGACACCTCCAGCTAGCCTCTCATTGGTTCTTGCTATTCCTGTTCATCTTCCGCAGAAATTGCAAACTGGGCCAAACAGGAGGTTAAAGGGACTGACTCTCCAAGTCGGGAGAGTGTTAGTAAATAGTCTGGAATGTTGCACCCGAGAACCAGGGTACGAAAACTGACATATTTTAACACGTCTCCCGATCACATGGTTGATCATACTCTAGGTTCCACATGCATGGTTTAGCTGAAGGAAGAATACCTTAAACCTGGGTAGTTGAAACCCGTGGAATGGGTACCATGCAATATGACTTCAAAGGGTCTTCATTTGCTCACCGAACCTCTCCAATCCTATCACTGCTGCGTTTATGCCCCTGTACACATGCTTGATTCTCTTTCGGAGACATGGCAATCCATAGGTTTTAAGATACTTACTAGTCAGGTACATACTTAGGCGTTTAATATGCGGTGTTGAATCCATTTCGTTGAGCAAGGAGTAGCTCTTGTCTATTCCATATTTGACTTAAGGAACTTTATCTGTGCTCATTTCAATCTCTGGTTTTATGCAGCACCCCAACTCACCTTTACCCTTAAGCAAGCATAAGTTGGTTTTCTATATTTGAGTCCCTGTTCTGTTCTGTAATTCAGTTCCTGTGTAGCCAAGTTTACATTCCGTGTATTACTGATATCTTATGATGTTTCTTTTTCTGTGTGACTTACTTCAGTTAGAATCATCATACCTGAATCCACTCATTGTGCTGCTAAGGGCCTGATGACACAGATTTCATTGCTGAGAGATATTGCTTTGTAAGTAAATACCACAACTTCTTTATCCATTTTTCACTTTCTGCGATGTTGAACTTGTACTGTAAACGAGGTTCTTGTAAACAGAGGCGTCCCAAACTTTGGGGTGGCTGTGTCTTTTTGATTTTAATTTCCCTAAGCTATAGGACCATAAGTGGAAGTGCCCTAGGTTCTGTTGCTTTGTTTTTTAGATGTTTCAGGAAACACCATACACTTCTCCCGAGTGGTTGTTGGCAATTTACATCCCGCCCATCAGCATAACAAGGCTCCCAGTTCTCCATGGCCTGTCCTGCCTTTCTGGATTTTACACTTTTTTCAGATGGCCCTTTTGACCGGGGGGAAGTGAGACTTCATTGTAGTGCAGATTTCCTTTGCAAGCTTGCTTGGTTGGCCAAAAAGGGCGTATGCGTTTTTTCCTGAATATATTCAGGAAAAAACGCATACGCCCTTTTTGGCCAAGTGCATCATTGTGGACGTTCTGCCTCTTTTCCTACGCATTCAATGCAATTCCAGTCTACCTCCTGAAATCGGTTTCCTGCAATTCTGCCCCACTTTGAAGTCCTCTTGGCAGCCTTACTTCAGTGTATTTTTGGACGATAGCTGTCATTTATAACTCTGTAGTTTTGTGAATTACAGTGCCCCTGAGCTCCTTTCTTCAACTCGCTTTCTTTTGAGCTGGCCGCAACACCGCAGGATGGCTTCAGGCCCTAATCTGGTTCCGGCCCGGCACGCTGAGCCTTTGGTTATTTCCTCTTCCTGGTGGGAAATGATAGTTAAATTTGCCCGTCCAGACACCTCCAGCTAGCCTCTCATTGGTTCTCGCTATTCCTGTTCATCTTCCGCAGAAATTGCAAACTGGGCCAAACAGGAGGTAAAAGGCGCTGACTCTCCAAGTGGGGAGAATGTTAGTAAAGCGTCTGGAATGTTGCACCCGAGTACCAGGGGAGGAAAACTGAGACATATTTGAACACGTCTCCCGTTCACATGGTTGATCATACTTGGGTTCCACATGCATGTTTTAGCTGAAGGAAGAATACCTTAAACCTGGAGAGTTGAGACCCGTGTAATGGGTACCATGCAATATGACTTCAAAGGGTCTTCATTTGCTCACCGAACCTCTCCAATCCTATCACTGCTGCGTTTATTCCCCTGTACACACGCTTGATTCTCTTTTGGAGACATAGCAATCCATAGGTTTTAAGATACTTACTAGTCAGGTACATTCTTAGGGATTTAATATGGGGTGTTGAGTCCATTTCATTGAGCAAGGAGTAGCTCTTGTCTATTCCATATTTGACTTAAGGAACTTTATCTGTGCTCATTTCAATCTCTGGTTTTATGCACCACCCCAACTCACCTTTACCTTAAGCAAGCATAAGTTGGTTTTCTAAATTTGAGACCCTGTTCTGTTCTGTAATTCAGTTCCTGTGTAGCCAAGTTTACATTCCGTGTATTACTGATATCTTATGATGTTTCTTTTTCTGTGTGACTTATTTCAGGTAGAATCATCATACCTGAATCCACTCATTGTGCTGCTAAGGGCCTGATGACACAGATTTCATTGCTGAGTTATATTGCTTTGTAAGTAAATACCACAACTTCTTTATCCATTTTTCACTTTCTGCGATGTTGAACTTGTACTGTAAACGAGGTTCTTGTAAAGAGAGCCGTTCCAAACTTTGGGGTGGCTGTGTCTTTTTGATTTTAATTTCCCTAAGCTATAGGACCATAAGTGGAAGTGCCCTAGGTTCTGTTGCTTTGTTTTTTAGATGTTTCAGGAAACACCATACACTTCTCCCGAGTGGTTGTTGGCAATTTACATCCCGCCCATCAGCATAACAAGGCTCCCAGTTCTCCATGGCCTGTCCTGCCTTTCTGGATTTTACACTTTTTTCAGATGGCCCTTTTGACCGGGGGGAAGTGAGACTTCCTTGTAGTGCAGATTTCCTTTGCAAGCTTGCTTGGTTGGCCAAAAAGGGCGTATGCGTTTTTTCCTGAATATATTCAGGAAAAAACGCATACGCCCTTTTTGGCCAACTGCATCATTGTGGACGTTCTGCCTCTTTTCCTATGCTTTCAATGCAATTCCAGTCTACCTCCTGAAATCGGTTTCCTGCAATTCTGCCCCGCTTTCAAGTCCTCTTGGCAGCCTTACTTCAGTCTATTTTTGGACGATAGCTATCATTTATAAGTCTGCAGGTTTGTGAATTACAGTGCCCCTGAGCTCCTTTCTTCAACTCGCTTTCTTTTGAGCTGGCCGCAACACCGCAGGATGGCTTCAGGCCCAAATTGGTTCCGGCCCGGCACGCTGAGCCTTTGGTTATTTCCTCTTCCTGTTGGGAAATGAGAGTTAAATTTGCCCGTCCAGACACCTCCAGCTAGTCTCTCTTTGGTTCTCGCTATTCCTGTTCATCTTCCGCAGAAATTGCAAACTGGGCCAAACAGGAGGTTAAAGGCGCTGACTCTCCAAGTGGGGAGAGTGTTAGTAAAGCGTCTGGAATGTTGCACCCGAGTACCAGGGGAGGAAAACTGAGACATATTTGAACACGTCTCCCGTTCACATGGTGATCATACTTGGGTTCCACATGCATGTTTTAGCTGAAGGAAGAATACCTTAAACCTGGAGAGTTAAGACCCGTGTAATGGGTACCATGCAATATGACTTCAAAGGGTCTTCATTTGCTCACCGAACCTCTCCAATCCTATCACTGCTGCGTTTATGCCCCTGTACACATGCTTGATTCTCTTTCGGAGACATAGCAATCTATAGGTTTTACGATACTTACTAGTCAGGTACATTCTTAGGCGTTTAATACGCGGTGTTGAGTCCATTTCGTTGAGCTAGGAGTAGCTCTTGTCTATTCCATATTTGGCCTAAGGAACTTTATCTGTGCTCATTTCAATCTCTGGTTTTATGCAGCACCCCAACTCACCTTTCCCCTTAAGCAAGCATAAGTTGGTTTTCTAAATTTGAGACCCTGTTCTGTTCTGTAATTCAGTTCCTGTGTAGCCAAGTTTACATTCCGTGTATTACTGATATCTTATGATGTTTCTTTTTCTGTGTGACTTATTTCAGTTAGAATCATCATACCTGAATCCACTCATTGTGCTGCAAAGGGCCTGATGACACAGATTTCATTGCTGAGTTATATTGCTTTGTAAGTAAATACCACAACTTCTTTATCCATTTTTCACTTTCTGCGATGTTGAACTTGTACTGTAAACGAGGTTCTTGTAAAGAGAGCCGTTCCAAACTTTGGGGTGGCTGTGTCTTTTTGATTTTAATTTCCCTAAGCTATAGGACCATAAGTGGAAGTGCCCTAGGTTCTGTTGCTTTGTTTTTTAGATGTTTCAGGAAACACCATACACTTCTCCCGAGTGGTTGTTGGCAATTTACATCCCGCCCATCAGCATAACAAGGCTCCCAGTTCTCCATGGCCTGTCCTGCCTTTCTGGATTTTACACTTTTTTCAGATGGCTCTTTTGACCGGGGGGAAGTGAGACTTCATTGTAGTGCAGATTTCCTTTGCAAGCTTGCTTGGTTGGCCAAAAAGGGCGTATGCGTTTTTTCCTGAATATATTCAGGAAAAAACGCATACGCCCTTTTTGGCCAAGTGCATCATTGTGGACGTTCTGCCTCTTTTCCTATGCTTTCAATGCAATTCCAGTCTACCTCCTGAAATCGGTTTCCTGCAATTCTGCCCCGCTTTCAAGTCCTCTTGGCAGCCTTACTTCAGTCTATTTTTGGACGATAGCTGTCATTTATAAGTCTGCAGGTTTGTGAATTACAGTGCCCCTGAGCTCCTTTCTTCAACTCGCTTTCTTTTGAGCTGGCCGCAACACCGCAGGATGGCTTCAGGCCCAAATTGGTTCCGGTACGGCACGCTGATCCTTTGGTTATTTCCTCTTCCTGTTGGGAAATGAGAGTAAAATTTGCCCGTCCAGACACCTCCAGCTAGCCTCTCATTGGTTCTCGCTATTCCTGTTCATCTTCCGCAGAAATTGCAAACTGGGCCAAACAGGAGGTTAAAGGCGCTGACTCTCCAAGTGTGGAGAGTGTTAGTAAAGCGTCTGGAATGTTGCACCCGAGTACCAGGGGAGGAAAACTGAGACATATTTGAACACGTCTCCCGTTCACATGGTTGATCATACTTGGGTTCCACATGCATGTTTTAGCTGAAGGAAGAATACCTTAAACCTGGGTAGTTGAAACCCGTGGAATGGGTTCCATGCAATATGACTTCAAAGGGTCTTCATTTGCTCACCGAACCTCTCCAATCCTATCACTGCTGCGTTTATGCCCCTGTACACACGCTTGATTCTCTTTTGGAGACATAGAAATCCATAGGTTTTAAGATACTTACTAGTCAGGTACATTCTTAGGCGTTTAATAAGGGGTGTTGAGTCCATTTCGTTGACCAAGGAGTAGCTCTTGTCTATTCCATATTTGGCTTAAGGAACTTTATCTGTGCTCATTTCAATCTCTGGTTTTATGCAGCACCCCAACTCACCTTTCCCCTTAAGCAAGCATAAGTTGGTTTTCTAAATTTGAGACACTGTTCTGTTTTGGAATTCAGTTCCTGTGTAGCCAAGTTTACATTCCGTGTATTAGTGATATCTTATGATGTTTCTTTTTCTTTGTGACTTATTTCAGTTAGAATCATCGTACCTGAATCCACTCATTGTGCTGCTAAGGGCCTGATGACACAGATTTCATTGCTGAGTGATATTGCTTTGTAAGTAAATACCACAAGTTCTTTATCCATTTTTCACTTTCTGCGATGTTGAACTTGTACTGTAAACGAGGTTCTTGTAAACAGAGCCGTTCCAAACTTTGGGGTGGCTGTGTCTTTTTGATTTTAATTTCCCTAAGCTATAGGACCATAAGTGGAAGTGCCCTAGGTTCTGTTGCTTTGTTTTTTAGATGTTTCAGGAAACACCATACACTTCTCCCGAGTGGTTGTTGGCAATTTACATCCCGCCCATCAGCATAACAAGGCTCCCAGTTCTCCATGGCCTGTCCTGCCTTTCTGGATTTTACACTTTTTTCAGATGGCCCTTTTGACCGTGGGGAAGTGAGACTTCATTGTAGTGCAGATTTCCTTTGCAAGCTTGCTTGGTTGGCCAAAAAGGGCGTATGCGTTTTTTCCTGAATATATTCAGGAAAAAACGCATACGCCCTTTTTGGCCAAGTGCATCATTGTGGACGTTCTGCCTCTTTTCCTATGCTTTCAATGCAATTCCAGTCTACCTCCTGAAATCGGTTTCCTGCAATTCTGCCCCGCTTTCAAGTCCTCTTGGCAGCCTTACTTCAGTCTATTTTTGGACGATAGCTGTCATTTATAACTCTGCAGGTTTGTGAATTACAGTGCCCCTGAGCTCCTTTCTTCAACTCGATTTCTTGTGATCTGGCCGCAACACCGCAGGATGGCTTCAGGCCCTAATCTGGTTCCGGCACGGCACGCTGAGCCTTTGGTTATTTCCTCTTCCTGGTGGGAAATGAGAGTTAAATTTGCCCGTCCAGACACCTCCAGCTAGTCTCTCATTGGTTCTCGCTATTCCTGTTCATCTTCCGCAGAAATTGCAAACTGGGCCAAACAGGAGGTTAAAGGCGCTGACTCTCCAAGTGGGGAGAGTGTTAGTAAAGCGTCTGGAATATTGCACCCGAGTACCAGGGGAGGAAAACTGAGACATATTTGAACACGTCTCCCGTTCACATGGTTGATCATACTTGGGTTCCACATGCATGTTTTAGCTGAAGGAAGAATACCTTAAACCTGGAGAGTTGAGACCCGTGTAATGGGTACCATGCAATATGACTTCAAAGGGTCTTCATTTGCTCACCGAACCTCTCCAATCCTATCACTGCTGCGTTTATGCCCCTGTACACATGCTTGATTCTCTTTTGGAGACATAGCAATCCATAGGTTTTACGATACTTACTAGTCAGGTAAATTCTTAGGCGTTTAATATGCGGTGTTGAGTCCATTTCATTGAGCAAGGAGTAGCTCTTGTCTATTCCATATTTGACTTAAGGAACTTTATCTGTGCTCATTTCAATCTCTGGTTTTATGCACCACCCCAACTCACCTTTACCTTAAGCAAGCATAAGTTGGTTTTCTAAATTTGAGACCCTGTTCTGTTCTGTAATTCAGTTCCTGTGTAGCCAAGTTTACATTCCGTGTATTACTGATATCTTATGATGTTTCTTTTTCTGTGTGACTTATTTCAGGTAGAATCATCATACCTGAATCCACTCATTGTGCTGCTAAGGGCCTGATGACACAGATTTCATTGCTGAGTTATATTGCTTTGTAAGTAAATACCACAACTTCTTTATCCATTTTTCACTTTCTGCGATGTTGAACTTGTACTGTAAACGAGGTTCTTGTAAAGAGAGCCGTTCCAAACTTTGGGGTGGCTGTGTCTTTTTGATTTTAATTTCCCTAAGCTATAGGACCATAAGTGGAAGTGCCCTAGGTTCTGTTGCTTTGTTTTTTAGATGTTTCAGGAAACACCATACACTTCTCCCGAGTGGTTGTTGGCAATTTACATCCCGCCCATCAGCATAACAAGGCTCCCAGTTCTCCATGGCCTGTCCTGCCTTTCTGGATTTTACACTTTTTTCAGATGGCCCTTTTGACCGGGGGGAAGTGAGACTTCCTTGTAGTGCAGATTTCCTTTGCAAGCTTGCTTGGTTGGCCAAAAAGGGCGTATGCGTTTTTTCCTGAATATATTCAGGAAAAAACGCATACGCCCTTTTTGGCCAACTGCATCATTGTGGACGTTCTGCCTCTTTTCCTATGCTTTCAATGCAATTCCAGTCTACCTCCTGAAATCGGTTTCCTGCAATTCTGCCCCGCTTTCAAGTCCTCTTGGCAGCCTTACTTCAGTCTATTTTTGGACGATAGCTATCATTTATAAGTCTGCAGGTTTGTGAATTACAGTGCCCCTGAGCTCCTTTCTTCAACTCGCTTTCTTTTGAGCTGGCCGCAACACCGCAGGATGGCTTCAGGCCCAAATTGGTTCCGGCCCGGCACGCTGAGCCTTTGGTTATTTCCTCTTCCTGTTGGGAAATGAGAGTTAAATTTGCCCGTCCAGACACCTCCAGCTAGTCTCTCTTTGGTTCTCGCTATTCCTGTTCATCTTCCGCAGAAATTGCAAACTGGGCCAAACAGGAGGTTAAAGGCGCTGACTCTCCAAGTGGGGAGAGTGTTAGTAAAGCGTCTGGAATGTTGCACCCGAGTACCAGGGGAGGAAAACTGAGACATATTTGAACACGTCTCCCGTTCACATGGTGATCATACTTGGGTTCCACATGCATGTTTTAGCTGAAGGAAGAATACCTTAAACCTGGAGAGTTAAGACCCGTGTAATGGGTACCATGCAATATGACTTCAAAGGGTCTTCATTTGCTCACCGAACCTCTCCAATCCTATCACTGCTGCGTTTATGCCCCTGTACACATGCTTGATTCTCTTTCGGAGACATAGCAATCTATAGGTTTTACGATACTTACTAGTCAGGTACATTCTTAGGCGTTTAATACGCGGTGTTGAGTCCATTTCGTTGAGCTAGGAGTAGCTCTTGTCTATTCCATATTTGGCCTAAGGAACTTTATCTGTGCTCATTTCAATCTCTGGTTTTATGCAGCACCCCAACTCACCTTTCCCCTTAAGCAAGCATAAGTTGGTTTTCTAAATTTGAGACCCTGTTCTGTTCTGTAATTCAGTTCCTGTGTAGCCAAGTTTACATTCCGTGTATTACTGATATCTTATGATGTTTCTTTTTCTGTGTGACTTATTTCAGTTAGAATCATCATACCTGAATCCACTCATTGTGCTGCAAAGGGCCTGATGACACAGATTTCATTGCTGAGTTATATTGCTTTGTAAGTAAATACCACAACTTCTTTATCCATTTTTCACTTTCTGCGATGTTGAACTTGTACTGTAAACGAGGTTCTTGTAAAGAGAGCCGTTCCAAACTTTGGGGTGGCTGTGTCTTTTTGATTTTAATTTCCCTAAGCTATAGGACCATAAGTGGAAGTGCCCTAGGTTCTGTTGCTTTGTTTTTTAGATGTTTCAGGAAACACCATACACTTCTCCCGAGTGGTTGTTGGCAATTTACATCCCGCCCATCAGCATAACAAGGCTCCCAGTTCTCCATGGCCTGTCCTGCCTTTCTGGATTTTACACTTTTTTCAGATGGCTCTTTTGACCGGGGGGAAGTGAGACTTCATTGTAGTGCAGATTTCCTTTGCAAGCTTGCTTGGTTGGCCAAAAAGGGCGTATGCGTTTTTTCCTGAATATATTCAGGAAAAAACGCATACGCCCTTTTTGGCCAAGTGCATCATTGTGGACGTTCTGCCTCTTTTCCTATGCTTTCAATGCAATTCCAGTCTACCTCCTGAAATCGGTTTCCTGCAATTCTGCCCCGCTTTCAAGTCCTCTTGGCAGCCTTACTTCAGTCTATTTTTGGACGATAGCTGTCATTTATAAGTCTGCAGGTTTGTGAATTACAGTGCCCCTGAGCTCCTTTCTTCAACTCGCTTTCTTTTGAGCTGGCCGCAACACCGCAGGATGGCTTCAGGCCCAAATTGGTTCCGGTACGGCACGCTGATCCTTTGGTTATTTCCTCTTCCTGTTGGGAAATTAGAGTAAAATTTGCCCGTCCAGACACCTCCAGCTAGCCTCTCATTGGTTCTCGCTATTCCTGTTCATCTTCCGCAGAAATTGCAAACTGGGCCAAACAGGAGGTTAAAGGGACTGACTCTCCAAGTGGGGAGAGTGTTAGTAAAGCGTCTGGAATGTTGCACCCGAGTACCAGGGGAGGAAAACTGAGACATATTTGAACACGTCTCCCATTCACATGGTTGATCACACTTGGGTTCCACATGCATGTTTTAGCTGAAGGAAGAATACCTTAAACCTGGAGAGTTAAGACCCATGTAATGGGTACCATGCAATATGACTTCAAAGGGTCTTCATTTGCTCACCGAACCTCTCCAATCCTATCACGGCTGCGTTTATGCCCCTGTACACATGCTTGATTCTCTTTCGGAGACATAGCAATCCATAGGTTTTACGATACTTACTAGTCAGGTACATTCTTAGGCGTTTAATATGCGGTGTTGAGTCCATTTCGTTGAGCAAGGAGTAGCTCTTGTCTATTCCATATTTGACTTAAGGAACTTTATCTGTGCTCATTTCAATCTCTGGTTTTATGCAGCACCCCAACTCACCTTTACCCTTAAGCAAGCATAAGTTGGTTTTCTAAATTTGAGACCCTGTTCTGTTCTGTAATTCAGTTCCTGTGTAGCCAAGTTTACATTCCGTGTATTACTGATATCTTATGATGTTTCTTTTTCTGTGTGACTTATTTCAGTTAGAATCATCATACCTGAATCCACTCATTGTGATGCTAAGGGCCTGATGACATAGATTTCATTGCTGAGTGATATTGCTTTGTAAGTAAATACCACAACTTCTTTATCCATTTTTCACTTTCTGCGATGTTGAACTTGTACTGTAAACGAGGTTCTTGTAAACAGAGCCGTTCCAAACTTTGGGGTGGCTGTGTCTTTTTGATTTTAATTTCCCTGAGCTATAGGACCATAAGTGGAAGTGCCCTAGGTTCTGTTGCTTTGTTTTTTAGATGTTTCAGGAAACACCATATACTTCTCCCGAGTGGTTGTTGGCAATTTACATCCCGCCCATCAGCATAACAAGGCTCCCAGTTCTCCATGGCCTGTCCTGCCTTTCTGGATTTTACACTTTTTTCAGATGGCCCTTTTGACCGGGGGGAAGTGAGACTTCATTGTAGTGCAGATTTCCTTTGCAAGCTTGCTTGGTTGGCCAAAAAGGGCGTATGCGTTTTTTCCTGAATATATTCAGGAAAAAACGCATACACCCTTTTTGGCCAAGTGCATCATTGTGGACGTTCTGCCTCTTTTCCTATGCTTTCAATGCAATTCCAGTCTACCTCCTGAAATCGGTTTCCTGCAATTCTGCCCCGCTTTCAAGTCCTCTTGGCAGCCTTACTTCAGTGTATTTTTGGACGATAGCTGTCATTTATAACTCTGCAGGTTTCTGAATTACAGTGCCCCTGGGCTCCTTTCTTCAACTCGCTTTCTTTTGAGCTGGCCGCAACACCACAGGATGGCTTCAGGCCCTAATCTGGTTCCGGCACGGCACGCTGAGCCTTTGGTTATTTCCTCTTCCTGGTGGGAAATGAGAGTTAAATTTGCCCGTCCAGACACCTCCAGCTAGCCTCTCATTGGTTCTCGCTATTCCTGTTCATCTTCCGCAGAAATTGCAAACTGGGCCAAACAGGAGGTTAAAGGGACTGACTCTCCAAGTCGGGAGAGTGTTATAAAGCGTCTGGAATGTTGCACCCGAGTACCAGGGGAGGAAAACTGAGACATATTTGAACACGTCTCCCGTTCACATGGTTGATCATACTCTGTGTTCCACATGCATGTTTTAGCTGAAGGAAGAATACCTTAAACCTGGAGAGTTGAGACCCGTGTAATGGGTACCATGCAATATGACTTCAAAGGGTCTTCATTTGCTCACCGAACCTCTCCAATCCTATCACTGCTGCGTTTATTCCCCTGTACACACGCCAGATTCTCTTTTGGAGACATAGCAATCCATAGGTTTTAAGATACTTACTAGTCAGGTACATTCTTAGGGGTTTAATATGGGGTTTTGAGTCCATTTCGTTGAGCAAGGAGTAGCTCTTGTCTATTCCATATTTGGCTTAAGGAACTTTATCTGTGCTCATTTCAATCTCTGGTTTTATGCAGCACCCCAACTCACCTTTCCCCTTAAGCAAGCATAAGTTGGTTTTCTAAATTTGAGACCCTGTTCTGTTCTGGAATGCATTTCCTGTGTAGCCAAGTTTACATTCCGTGTATTAGTGATATCTTATGATGTTTCTTTTTCTGTGTGACTTATTTCAGTTAGAATCATCGTACCTGAATCCACTCATTATGCTGCTACAGGCCTGATGACATAGATTTCATTGCTGAGTGATACTGCATTGTACGTAAGTACCACAAGTTCTTTATCCATTTTTCACTTTCTGCGATGTTGAACTTGTACTGTAAACGAGGTTCTTGTAAACAGAGCCGTTCCAAACTTTGGGGTGGCTGTGTCTTTTTGATTTTAATTTCCCTAAGTTATAGGACCAGAAGTGGCAGTGCCCTAGGCTCTGTTGCTTTGTTTTTTAGATGTTTCAGGAAACACCATACACTTCTCCCGAGTGTCTGTTGGCAATTTACATCCCGCCGATCAGCATAACAAGGCTCCCAGTTCTCCATGGCCTGTCCTGCCTTTCTGGATTTTACACTTTTTTCAGATGGCCCTTTTGACCAGAGGGAAGTGAGACTTCATTGTAGTGCAGATTTCCTTTGCAAGCTTGCTTGGTTGGCCAAAAAGGGCGTATGCGTTTTTTCCTGAATATATTCAGGAAAAAACGCATACGCCCTTTTTGGCCAAGTGCATCATTGTGGACGTTCTGCCTCTTTTCCTATGCTTTCAATGCAATTCCAGTCTACCTCCTGAAATCGGTTTCGTGCAATTCTGCCCCGCTTTCAAGTCCTCTTGGCAGCCTTACTTCAGTCTATTTTTGGACGATAGCTGTCATTTATAACTCTGCAGGTTTGTGAATTACAGTGCCCCTGAGCTCCTTTCTTCAACTCGCTTTCTTGTGACCTGGCCGCAACACCGCAGGATGGCTTCAGGCCCTAATCTGGTTCCAGTACGGCACGCTGAGCCTTTGGTTATTTCCTCTTCCTGGTGGGAAATGAGAGTTAAATTTGCCCGTCCAGACACCTCCAGCTAGCCTCTCATTGGTTCTCGCTATTCCTGTTCATCTTCCGCAGAAATTGCAAACTGGGCCAAACAGGAGGTTAAAGGCGCTGACTCTCCAAGTGGGGAGAGTGTTAGTAAAGCGTCTGGAATGTTGCACCCGAGTACCAGGGGAGGAAAACTGAGACATATTTGAACACGTCTCCCGTTCACATGGTTGATCATACTTGGGTTCCACATGCATGTTTTAGCTGAAGGAAGAATACCTTAAACCTGGAGAGTTAAGACCCGTGTAATGGGTACCATGCAATATGACTTCAAAGGGTCTTCATTTGCTCACCGAACCTCTCCAATCCTATCACTGCTGCGTTTATGCCCCTGTACACATGCTTGATTCTCTTTCGGAGACATAGCAATCCATAGGTTTTAAGATACTTACTAGTCAGGTACATTCTTAGGCGTTTAATATGCGGTGTTGAGTCCATTTCGTTGAGCAAGGAGTAGCTCTTGTCTATTCCATATTTGACTTAAGGAACTTTATCTGTGCTCATTTCAATCTCTGGTTTTATGCAGCACCCCAACTCACCTTTACCCTTAAGCAAGCATAAGTTGGTTTTCTAAATTTGAGACCCTGTTCTGTTCTGTAATTCAGTTCCTGTGTAGCCAAGTTTACATTCCGTGTATTACTGATATCTTATGATGTTTCTTTTTCTGTGTGACTTACTTCAGTTAGAATCATCATACCTGAATCCACTCATTGTGCTGCTAAGGGCCTGATGACACAGATTTCATTGCTTAGTG